>NW_028301597.1:36056287-36359318 GCF_987345545.1 Pholcus phalangioides
TAATAGTCCTAGTATTCCTAATATTCTCCTCCATGAGAATATTCTCCAAAAGATTATTCTCGAAAATTTTACATCTCTTATCTTCATCCTAGTGGGCATCAAGAGATTGCTACATGCAGTTCAGCTGATTCATGTTGCTTTAATCTGTGTTGTTTTATGAGGGGAGGTTTTCACTTCGGTTTTTGCATATTAGACATTAAAATTTTTTTTACCAAATTAGGCAGTTTGGCAAGTTGACACGCAATGAAAGTTGTATTCCTTCTGGAATTACACCAGAGAAATTTTTTCACACAAAAACTGTGAATAATTGTCTTTTTGTGATGAATGGTGGGAGAAAAGAAGTCTTTTTACGCAAGCTTTCAGTCTCTAGGCCTACCTCTTGAGCCTATTTATGAAACTTTTACTAACAGTCTTAGATCTTTAAATTCTTCCTGCTATTTTATGACCAGGCATCAGTTTTTCTTGGAGAGCAAGTATTTCGCCTTTTCAATATCCAATAAATATGTAGTCTTTAACATCATCACACTTTCAAAAAAAATTTATTTCACTGTGCGTGACTAATCAAAACTGTCTTGTCTGTTACGTTAATATGAGAAAAATGTTGACTTTCTTTCTTTAATGTCAGAAACCATGTGTCATACTTTTTTCAGGTTTTGACCTTTACTGTAGCTTCAATCATTTTTTTCTGAAAAAAATGCAGCACTCATCAAAATTATTTTTAGTGTAAAATCTTTAGTTCCACTTGCAGTTGTCACTTAATATTTTCATGCACCTATAAGCACAAGTTTTCAAGATATTGCAGTTTTGCTTTTGTCCCTAGACCTTTTCCAACACCTTAATCGAGAACTTGGTGACAAAAAGATGTCCTACATTGGGAATTAGCTTGACTGTATTACATTTCCATGTTACATTGAAATTGAATTGACAAATGCATACAAGCTAATATAAAACATTTAACTATTTTATTAACTTTGATCAAGTTTCGTAAATTATCATTAGGTGTAATGACGATGCTCTATTAGGTATCAACATATCAAATTAGTAATGAAGTGTGAAGCAAATTTTCTTATAAATTATGCAAGCATTTCATGAATGCTACGAAGCACTATTTTAAATGCATTTTTGCTCCTTGATAAATTTAACAAGCTGTAATATTAAATTTTTTTTTTCTCATATATTATTGGAACACAAAAGAAACAAACATCTTGAAACAAATCAAGCTTCCAAAGTGATTGTGAAAGAGTCAACATGCTCAATATTTTGTATGTATAAATGACCGATAGCTTCCAGAATTAGTGATCAGAAATTGAGAACAAGGCTTGTATTTTTTTCAGGGCTTGACAAATGCAAAAATGCTAAGTATATCCCTCCCTCCCCCACATTCCCAGTAAAAACACTCGATTCCATGTTTGTCACTTGCGAAACTAAAATTTAAAAATCACTACGTAAGACAATTTAAGGCTCCAACACCAATTTTGTCTTGACAACCTAGGATGTCGTGACTCTTGAAAGATAAATGTATGTTGACTACTTCACAATGCTAAAAAAAATTGGTTTTCACAGCAATAATTCAGTATAACTTAATTTAAATTTTGGATAATTCAAACTTTTGCAAACTTCTCTACAAGTTTTCTATCCAGTTTGATGTTTAAATTTCTTGTTTAATTCAAAATTTCTTCAGATGTTTTAGATAATTGGAAGTTTAAGGAAAAAGAAATGATTTTTATATAAGCAAATTTAGTTTGAAAAATTCTAAAAGTCAGACTGTTTTGTTTGACAGAGTTAGTAAAAAATAAATGTTTAAACACAAATAAAAGTTTTGAAAAAATTCTGTTTCTTTCTGACTCTTTCTTGATAACTTGATGCCCAGTTTAACATTGTTCAGCTGGAATGCATAGAAACCATTTATCACTTAACACAGATTGTTTTTCAACCTATAGAACAAGATGTAACATTGAAAAAATCCAGATCTGTTGTCATTAAGAGAATTTTAGGACTAGGTGGGAGAGCACGTTTAAGTTTGATCAGAAAAATTTTCCTTGAATACAAGAATGTTTTGGATGTAGATATCTAGTTAAAGGGCAAAAAAAAATGTCCATAACCAGCTGAATATTCTTCTACACTATTTCTCGTAAATAAAATGAATTATTTACAGCCAAATTCCACTACTTAAAAATTTTATACAGCCACCCCTAAGCAAAATATGGTCAAGTACTAAACATACTTTTGAAATGATGAGCGTAACTTCAGACATGTCTGGGTGATTTTTTTATTTCATTCTGTTGAAAGAAATTTCTATTGTCCTCTACTATGACCAATTTATTATTTCGGATTCAGTAAATATATAGCTGCATTTTAATGAACAACACGAGACACTTGTACCCTGCCAAATTTCAGATTCCAAGCAATACCATTTATAATAAACAGGAAGAGACGCTGGTAGCTCGATGCCATACCCCCTTTTCCCACAATAAAAAGAAATAAAGCCTATACAAGCTTTGTGACTAGAGATATTATTGGCAGTCATAGATAATTTTGTTGAATAGCCAGTCTTCAATTAGGTAATTGGTACAGATCGAGTAAAAAAAATTTCATTAACAGCACTGAAACTTGTTTTTTTAGTGGGCGAGGGAGAATCATATGCATTGCCACTTTCATGCAAAGTGAAATTTCTATGTCATTAGGTTTTACAGTTGACTCATTGTTGTGAACTTGAATGAACTCGGCAATTAATTCATAAGGAGACATCCAAATTGCATATATTGTTTGGAACCAGAGACACTAGTCAATAAATTGGAGGCTCACAAAATCAAGCACCAACTACAGTACTTCTAGAATCACAACTGCTATGAGCCTGATCTGATGCAAAATGTAAAGCTTTATAAGATTCACCAGCAAACTTGTAATTTTCTTCAGTTTAATAATATAGCATTAAATCAAAGGAATATAATGACATTTTCTATTATAGAATGCATTTTTTTAATACTAGCTGATCAAAATTATGCTTTTCTGCCATTTTTAAATTTCCATGATTGGTTTTATGATGACACAATATACTCGCATTAAGAAAAAAAATGACTTTTTTAATGCTATCATTTTAGCAGAATTTGGGAAGCTCAGTATAATAAAAGAATTCTAGTCTTGCAACCACCAGATGAGACTTGACTAAGACAGACGATTCTTTTTCTTTACCAGTGTCACAAGCCAAATGTGAAAGCTCAGTCACTGATGATCTATTCTCAATGTGTAACCATTTTACTTAATAAAATTAAATAAAATCATCTGACATGACATAGCAAGTGTCATTCCCCTGATTTGGAAAATATATATTTTCACTAAATATTTTTATATTTTGGATTTGTTCTTTTTTCATACATAAAATACTTGTGTATGTTGCAGCAGCGTACTGTTTGTCAAACTTCAACATATAGTCTTAAAACAGTGTGAATGTAAAAAATATTGTAAAGGTTCAGCTAAAATGAAACTTGATTGAAACAAACAATTGCAAAATATAGTCCTCCGACCACGAGATGAATTTTCGCTGCGTCATGCCACGTCACGTCGGATGATTTTATTCAATTTTTTTTTTTGGTAAAACGATTGCACATCGAGAAAAGTTCATCAGTGACCGAGCTTTCACGATTGGCATGTCCTTCTAGGATAAAATATCGTTTGACATGACGTGCTGTAGCCAAATCTCATCTCGTGGTAGAAGGACTATATCACAAGTATATGCATGAAATTTCATGTAATTATTGCATGACAAATTTTATTTTTGTTCACTTTATAAATGAAACAATTTATTGTCACTGTAAATAAATGAATATTTTACAATGTGATTGCAAGCACATAGAAATAATAATTTGGGGAAGATTAAAAAAACATCAATATCTCAAGTAATATTTCTGAAACATTCAAACGATTACAGATTTTAGTGAATCCACTCCATAGAAATGCTAGAACAAGCTATCAAAAGCAATATAATTTATTTTCATCAAGACAATTCATCACAAAAAAAGCAACATGCTTAATGAACAAATATTTTTTAGTGTATAATTCACTTAAAAAACACAATCAGTATAGCACTATTAATAATGTGTTCATATTATGAATTCCTCTTTTTTAAATATCACAGTTGAGAGTTTTTCCATCAGTGAATCTCCTGAGGTAGTCGTTCCATATTTCTAATCTTGTGATCAGCAGGATTTGGTGAACTTTCATAGGAACATAACATGACCTCTTGACGAAATGACTGGGAGGAAAAAATACCATATTACAATTTATTAACACTAGAACAGCCGGAGCAATCATTTCTATGGTTTTTGATTTTGAAAATGTTATAACTTCAACAGTATTTAACGTACTTTCCATTTTTGGTGACTTTTCATTATTTTTGTACTTGTCTCTGTGTATGAAAATTTGTAAATATTGAGGGGTTTTTTTTTGGGAGATATCAATGTTTATACCTAGAACAGCAAAGAGCAGTCATTTTGACTGCTATATGTAAATTGTATGTTTTCTCCATGTGATGGATGTTGATGGAAACTTTCGCTTTTAGATTTATTCCCCATCATTCCCTGATGGCACACACAACATATTCAAGAGTAACATATCAACAAGAAAAAATAAATGAAATAATGCTCTTTGTTTTGCATCGTGTTAGTGGGCAATCTAAAATTTCTAAGCTAAGGGATAGTATGTATACACAATCAAAACACTGTATATTATTTAGCTATAGCCTGTTATCCAAATTGAGGACACTTTTTTCTTCTGACTGTTCACCTGGCAAGTTCAGTTTTTGTTATAGTTTGACATTTCATAACTCTTCGTACCACCATCTGTTTGAAAGCTTCCTAGGAAACATAGGTTTATTCACAGTGTGTAGAAATAGCTCTTACAGAAATATGTATTAGAGCAAAATAGTCTAATTTTATCATTGCTGAGAATGATATTTCTGTCAGTAAATTTGAGGCTGAGGAGACTTACGATGCAAACTCTGACAACAAAAATCATGATTTTCTGTTATACAGTATTTACCCGAAAGAGTGATTCCGGAGGTGACTTGTCTGAATCGGACAATACTAATAAAAAAGGAAGACAGATGTATGTGTATTTTTTTATCTGTATATCCTTTGAGTTTATTTGTTGTATGAAATTTTAATAAAGCCCTGGTTTGCACTCGATAGTTCAAATTTACATGGTGGCATAATAATGTTATCCATAGAGTGTGCGAACAATTTTTTTTTTCATGGCAAATCTTGTCTACAGTTGCCCTCCGTAACTCACACAGAGATAATTATACATCAATAAATATACTTCAAACTATTTTTTCCCCAATTAAAAAAAAAATTGGATTAAAAAAAGATTTAATTTTTTTGAGATGCATTTAAAGGGTTGAGAAGGCATTTTTTTTCTCCCTCAATCAAAGATATTATGAAAGAAAAGCGAATAATATCAATGAACATTAATTTATTACTTTCAAATATTAGTTAATTTCAAATACTCAAAATTGATCCAGAATATTTTACAAGTATTTTCTAACCATTTACTCATGGCTTTGCTTTGTGGTACTTTATCTGGCAGATAGAATTTTAAAACACTGCATTAGATACAGTCTGACTTCTTTATAATAAACACAAAATAATACAAATTTTCATATGTTACAAAGTTTTTCCACTTCCCATGAATTTTGTATTGCTTGTTAAGGCAGTATGGCATACATGTTAACCTTGAGACCAAGCCTCTCTGTAGTGGAAATGTTTGCAACAGGGAGAGGGGGGGGGGGGGGCTTCCCACAATTTTTTCCATTCACTACTGTTTTCAAAATTCAAATCAATTTTCTTATTTTCTTGTCCAAAATCTGGAATTTACCCTGCTCTGACAACCATTTAAGGTTAACCTTTTGTTTAAGTTTGGGCCTGTTTGCTGTTGATATTCTTCATGATGTCAATGAAAGTTATTCGATTTTTTTTGGAAAGGATGCTATCATTGCTCTTTGTCGTCATCAACATCCCTCTCCTGTTTTCTTTGTAGAAACCTTACTTATGAACTTACCTATGAAAAATGTTACGAGGAATCTTGATAAATTATTAAACTTTTGCTCATTCATTTCTTTTTAATTCAGCAATTAAAATGTTTTCGGTATTCTGCCTAGAGATTCAACTTACGAATATGCGGTCAGCCAAACAAAGCAAACCTTTACACTAACTATAGACAACAAGGATACTTCACATCACTTCAAATTCAGCTCAATATTCATTCTTTAAAGGTGTGGTCTTTACGTGACATCATTTTATACTCAATAGGATAACAGAATTATGAGAAATCTCCAAACAAATACCTTTGAAAAAAACAGACTTCCACAGTTTTTCATCATTCTATATGGTAGAAAATCTATTGAAACTACAGACATTCTGTAGTAGTTAGCAAGTATGCAGTACGGATTTAACGAAATGCATATGTAGCAAATATTTTTGCTGTTTTTTCCAAAGAGAATTTTTTTTGCAATAACAGAGTATATAATCAGGAAGCACTATAAATACATGATGTGAACACTTACTGAAATAAATTCTCCTTGCAGTCCAATGTAATAAACCTTTGTAGCATCCGCACCAAAATTCTTTGGAAAATAAATCGATAAATGATAGCAACTAGAAAATTTAACAGCCCTGAAAAAGTAAAAGCAATGACTATTGTTTGCAAGAAAATAAAAGGTCTTCCATATATCATTCACGTAATATTGAAATAAAATGTCTGTTCTCATGTTCATTTTCTGCCACTAATTAATTAATATTTTATTGTATTTTTTTATACAGTAAAATCCTCTTAACATGGTATTCAAAATGTAGAATTAATACAAAACTTGTACCACTGAAACTAGTTTGAAAATGACCCCAACCAGCAGACATGAAAGAACATATTGTAATGATTAAATGGCTTTAATTGCATTTTAAATTATGGTACCCCATTTCCCTCGCACTAGATGGCATGCCAGGGAATTTGAGTAGCTGAGAGAGATTCGGAACGATTTCTTAAATATCTTGACTAAGAATAGAATCAATGGCTGTTTTGAACCTTGTCTTTTCTACTTCATTCCACGATTCTTTCTGTTTTGTGAACTACTTTTAGTTAGTTCTAGCTTTGTGTTTGCTTGTGCACACCGCCAATGCATGCCATGTAAAATTTCGGATACTAAGGATATTCTTTCACTTACATTAAATGAGTTAATTGGAAATATAAGCAGTCTGCGATTTACTTTTGTAATCCTTGATCATGTTTGTAAAATTTGAATAAGTGGAAAATTGAAGAAATGCACTGCAAAACATAGTAGTATAATACAGAAGTGACAATATATTTCTTCAATCTGTGAACATGCAGAAAAATGAGCAAAATACACCATCCATATTTTGTATTAGTGGTTGATAATTAAATTAGATAAATAAGTAAATGCTTAATTTTCATTATCAGTATCAAATTCTTGGACGTTAGGTACAGTAGAGAAACCATTATTTTATTTTAATTTGCTTATTTATTCAGTGTTCAATAAAAATTGATATCAGTCTTTTGAATATATCATGGGATTTTTATTGAACCTCGCTTTTCCCAGCATACCAGGAATGGGCCAAACTCTAACATTCGAAAAGCTGGTATACTCAGATTTTCATGGCATGCCAGCTAATGTGGGGGAATACAATATATATAAAAATCATAGAACTAAAAAAAATCTATGATTAACTTAGAATTGCTATTGATTGAATCTCGGGTGCTCATGCTATTTCCTTCAAAGATTAGAAAAAAAAACTGTGATTTTAAGCTTTTTTAAAAAGGTCTTATTGTTAGATTTACTGAATGGTTTTGATATCTATGCAAAGAATTAAATTCAGTTCTTTAAAAGTTCAAGAGAGAGGACTGATAATGTAAATTCCCCCCATTAACAGACCTGAAACCTCCAAAATGTTGTCAATGCACTTTCTTAACCTTCAGGAACAATGCTGTGAATACTGGAATTTTTTGTCAAGAACATATGGTCCTCTTCAAATAATTGAAATAGTTTGTTTCCTTGGGGTTCGCTGTATTTACCCACTTATCAAAATGAAAAAGCAATTGCCACATAAGTGCACACTCTAAAATTGCCATAGCCACCCAATGCTTATTTTTGTATCTGTTAATGATCAATCTAACATTTATGGCTTCTGCAGTGACAATTTATGCATGAAAAACTCAACAATAAATTTTTACAATCTGCATTGATTTGGAGTTTCACAATTGCTTCAATGTCCCCCCCCCCCCCCAGCCACTTGATCTCAACTCAATTGAGCATTTGTGGAACAAGATTGAAAGGTCTGTTAAAAACTCCAAAACACCACCTTCTAATCTGAGGGAATCAAGAACTGCCATTTCATTAGCATGGGGGCACATTATTTCTCCTCAATGGTTTCAGAAACTTTTAGCGCCCCATGCCTAGAATAATATCTGCTGTCATCAAAGCTAGAAGGGGGGTCCCACAAGATATTAGTGTTTATTAATAGGGTGCTCCTAATTTTTTGGCCACTGGGTGTATAGGGATGAATAGCGACTGAAGCAAAACATATGTGAAAGCCATATAAACAAGGTTCCATTGATATATCTTATGACTTTTGAATTATAGTTGCGAAACAAAGTTTGAAATGAAAGAGGCAGAGAAATTATGAAGATATTGTAAAATCTTGGAAGAGTTAGAAACCATAAAAAATTCAAAATTCTGAAAACTACAATATAACTTTTAGTAGAAAGTTTAAATACAAACTAAAAATTTTTTTTTTTTTTTTACTTTAAAGAATATTCTAAGACTCCACTTGAATGTGGCGGAATTTCAAAATGTTCATCAGGTGGACAATTCACATCATCAAAACCCATGTACGGCTTATTTTTATACCTGTAATTTAGAAAGAAAAAAAAAATCAATAAAATATCCAAAATATTCTAAGTGTGCCATTTAAAAATTCCACTTTTCTTTACCATACAATTTTAATTGCTTTTTTAACAACTTTTTTTGTGATGAATTGATGCAATACAGAATAAATTCTGAAAGATGAGGCAAGTTTTTCTTTAGCATATCAATACTTTTTTTGTTTCTAAAGAAACCTAAAGGCCTACTATGAGACAAACTTCAGGATTTGGTAGAACCCACAAAGGCAATAATCTTTTATAACAGGATGCAAGGTCCAAAATAAAACTTAAAATCGCTAGAAGATGCAGGAAACACCTTTGCTAACATTAAAATATCTTTCTTTATGTATAAGTTAAATCATAATTTTCAGATTAAAAAAACAGAATGATCTTGTACCTTGATTTATTAGATGGAGATAATATATCTAATAAATATTAGACGAGGGGGGGGGGGGAAACCCTGTCATAGCGTGAAAAGCAATTTTCAAGAAAACGCTATTCAAAGTTTATCAATGAATAAAAAGGCAAAACTTAGGCTTTTTCAATGATAAGGGCGGCATATTCAGAAACTGCACCTTAAAGTCCAACAGATGGTGCCTTTCAACCAGAAGTGTGATTACAGGATTTTTCCTCTGTACCCTTCATCCACAGTGATACCTCGCTGCAATGATACTCGATATAACAATAATCGCTCTACAACTATATTTTTTCCTAGGTTTACAGAGTATCGTCATACAGAGGTTTCATACTATATTTATACCACTTGTCAACTGTTTCAACCCTAAAACTTCAGATAATCCTAAAAATTTAATGAAACAACTGTTTAAATTTCCGTCTTTGAAATAAAAAATTGTCAGATTTAAGTGGAGAGAACTATCTGTCAAAGATATTACTTATATCTTATTTACAATAACAATTTACAATAACCCCAGAAGGCATGAAATGCACTTATACTGGAAGAAAAAAAAAAATAGTCAGTACGGGAAGCACTTCGCATACGGAGCCAGGTCGAAATCCCCAATAGTGGAAGCAAATCTTGCGTAGGAGGCACATACAAGTTCTGATGGAAGACTGTTCCATATTCTTGCCACACGGCATCTATATCCTTGGAAAAAACAATCCCTTCTAGCCATTGGTATTCTTATTTGGAAGCGATGCCTACGTAGGTTAACTTGCCTGTCTATGATCTCAAAGAAAGGCTCTCTCGATGGTAGATAAACAATTTGGTGGACTAGTTTGTAGCACATCTTCAGATCTGCAGCGATTCTACGCCATTCCAGTGAGTGTAAACCCAGAAATTTAAGTCTCTGGCAATAAGATAGACCGCTCATGCCAGGTATTCGTTTAGTAAACGACCTCTGTGGCTTTTCGAGGAGCTGTATGTCCTTGATTTTGTAAGGGCTCCATACTTGAGAACAGAACTCCAGAGTCGGGCGAACGTACACACAGAAAGCATATGACAACTTAATTTTAAAAAGAAAATTTTATGAAAAATTTAGCAAGCTTACAGTCTCATTTTCGCCGGATGTGTATCCCCCTCACCACCGATGATAGCTAATCCTTTCAGCTTCACATTACCTGTAAAACTGGTCAGGGAGGGGGGAAAAATAAAAAGAAAAAATTTCACACTGACCTCTCTCTTAACACAAGCATATCATGCGTGAGAAATAATAAAATATATTATGCAAGACATTTTCACAAAAATAGATGTTTCATTAACAATCAATGAAGTCTGACAAACACCTGAAAAATGACTTACAATTGCAACTGATTCAACAATAATCCTTACAATGTAATCAGGTTTTCACGGTCATTGACAGATGAATGAACATGTTTTGGGCTACCAGGCTGCTATATGTTGGCATTTACATCCTCTACAGGTTTGCAAATACTCTCCTGTCAGTTGGGGGTGAAAACTTTAACCTACGACCAATTTGTAGCCCATAAAACTTTTATTAACTCTTAGGATTACTTTATGAATTAAGGTATTACATAATTCATCGTATCCTTAAATGTATGGGGGGGGGGGGGAAATGAATATTATTTCTTTGTAATATCATAGAAATACAAAATTGAAAATTGTGAAAAATTGTCATTGCAATAAAAATATTTTAAAAACTCACGGTATATTAAATAATAGTTCTTCATCAACATCGCTCTGAACAAACTGCAAACAAATAAATAATAATAATTACAATGATTAAATGGTATAATAAAGGCTTATATGTGCAAATAAAAAAATTATTTTGAATAGTGAGTATAACAAAAAAAATTAGGAACAAAATACAAACAATAACCTCCTTTGCTTCTATGATTACGTGACTAAGGCTTTGGGTAAGAGCAAAAATGTCGACGTTGTTTACCTTGATTTCCAGAAGGCATTCGATCGGGTCCAACATGGCAAACTCTTGAAGCGTTTACACGAGATTGGAATAGGGGGCAACTTGCTGAATTGGATAGAATCGTGGTTAAGAGACAGGTCGCAACGAGTTATGGTGAACGGGGAATTCTCTGGTTGGACAGACGTCACAAGTGGAGTTCCTCAGGGAAGTGTCCTTGGCCCCATACTTTTTTCACTTTTTATCGATAAACTCGATCAGGGTATCGATGGAATTACTAGCAAATTCGCAGATGATGTGAAACTAATGGGGGTAATCGGGAATGAAAGCGATAGGGAATTGCTCCAGACCAACTTAAACAAGATTGCAGCATGGGCAAATGAATGGAGCATGACGTTTAGCGTAGATAAGTGCATGGTCGCTCATTTTGGTTCGAACAACCCACGGTTCTCTTACGAGTTGAATGGTGTCACTATCCCGGATGCAACTAGAGTCACCGATTTGGGAATTCTCATTGACGAGCGACTTAAGTTTTCTGAACATTGTTCAGCGGTTGTCAAAAAATCGAATAGAATGCTTGGTCTCATTTTCAAAAAGGTCTCTTCGCGTTCTCCTAAAGTCATTCTTCCGCTTTTTCGAGGCTTAGTTCGTCCTGGACTGGAGTATGCTGTAAGGTTTTGGAGACCATACCTACAGAGGGACATAGACTTGGTTGAAGGGGTGCAGAGAAGAGCTACGCGTGTCCTTATTGGCACACAGGGCTTGAGTTATGAAGAAAGACTTCATTTTTTGAATATGTTTACATTGGATGAACGCAGGTGTCGAGGAGATATGATCAAAGTGTTCAAAATTTTCAATGGGATGGATAGGATGGACCATGAACTTTTAGTACACCGCCAATCGACTGCTTTTACAAGGGGACACCAGTATCGATTGGTGAGGGACAATGCAAGGTTATGGTGTCGCAGGGAATTTTTCTCCAATAGGGTTGTTAATAAATGGAATAGCTTACCCCCGGAGGTAGTAAATTGTAACACAATTGACACGTTTAAAAAGAAATACGATAAACATGTTGGGGTAAATCGAGAAGCTATCCATTCTTAGAATAAGACAACCATAAGTATTCTTTATGGGCATTGTATAATATTTTATCATGTGTATATATTGTTTGTAATTTGTGTTAATTGCATTTTTAATTGGGTTGCTGTATATTTGAAACATATGACAACCATATTTTTATGGGCATCTTTTTATCAGCCACCTCGTTGGGCATTTTGCCTGTTGTGGCATTGTATTTGTATTTGTATTTGTATTAATAACGGAACAAAAAACAAGCGATAACAAAAAGGAATGAAACACAAATTAAGAACGAAAGTTACGAAACATAAATAATAAAAAAAGGAACAAAACAGTCCCAGTATAAAAAAGAACACATTGAATATAGCTTTACTCTGAATTGCAACAAATTTAACTTCGCTCGGCAACAAAAGGTGTATGCAACCTATCTCAATGGTTGACTCTTTAGCAAAAGGCATCTAAAAAAACATGGTAAGCTCCAAGGCAAAGTGATTTCCCTGAGGCCCCCTACCGATATAGAAATACCTGTCAATTTACACACTAATTCTATAGGCCTACAATTGTAGACAGATCTCACCATCATGGGATGCCCAGGTGGACCAATGCATTGCGACTGAAAGTTTAGTTTCTTGGTCTGATATACCATTTATACTGTATATGTTACCCTCGTTTTTCTTATTGGGGTACCTCATTTTCTCTCAGGTTGTACATTTCATACATCCATTTTCATTACTCTTTCTTTTTTTTTGTATTTTCCATTTTTACTATTTTTATTTTCTTTCTAGAGCGTTGGCACTTTTCTTTCTGGTCAGCCATTTTCTTCCATGTGTATTTTTTTTTTCTGTCTGCTATTATTAATATTATTTCCTTAGGGTTGCTATTCTTTTGTTGCAATTCTTTTTTTTCTTCACTATTGGTTATCGTCTCAAAGTGATGTCACCTAGAAGTTACTGGTACAGACCGCCACACTTGAATAGAAGCCATTAATATTTTGGAGTTTTTTTTTATTTCTATGCATCGTATATACTGTTTTCTTAGCATGCCACATTGCTTTCATGTTGGAATATAATATTTCAGATTTATTTTATCAGGTTTCACATTTCATATTTTCATTTTTATCAACTTTTTTGCATGCTAGCCATGAAAATTCTAATCCCGCAATCATATTTTTATTGAACCCAAAGACGTTTTTCTGTCCTCTGACCACAGTATTAAGGCCTATTTAAAAGAAAGCCCTGGGTTTTTATTTTTATTCTAGAGAATATTTATTTATATATCAGGAGAGGAATGGTTGTATTATTTAAAAGTCCTGGTTTTCATTATTTTCCATCGTGCATCTGATCTAGGATGTTATACTTTTATATATTATGCCCAAATTTAGTCTGACAATGTTATTTTGTCATTCAGTTGCTATTGTCATTTTTTTTTTCATTTTTAACAGCCATATTTTCATTTTTAGTGTCATTCCTTTTTTTTGGCGATGTGCTGAAGATTTCGGAACAGCTTTGGTATAAGGGACACGTCAAATTGGCGACTTTTTTCCGCGATAAGTTGCCATCGTTGGCGCACTCTGGATCGGTGTTGTTCTGCTGGGTTGTCGCTGTTCTGGAAAATTCTGCCAGGCGGCGTTAGTTGTTGCAGCGAGTCTTTTCAAACAGTCGTACAGCCATTTTCTCGTTTGTGCTTGTTGTCGGTTGTGTCGAGTGTTTGGATTACATTTTCGTCGCTGGTCAGGTTGTATTGTTCCCTTTTTTTTCCCTTTATTTAAACAGTGCCCGTATTTTATTTATACCATGATCGCTTTATTATTTAAACAACGGTCCGGGCTTTATTTAAACTCAGATCGATTTGTTATTTAAACAACGGTCCGGGCTTTATTTAAACCCAGATCGATTTATTATTTAAACAACGGTCCAGGCTTTATTTTAAACAATGGCCGGGTTTTATTTAAACCCAGATCGATTTATTATTTAAACAACGGTCCAGGCTTTATTTAAACAATGCCCGGGTTTTATTTAAACCCAGATCGATTTATTATTTAAACAACGGTCCGGGCTTTATTTTAACCCTGATTGATTTATTTTTATCCAGAGTTTTATTTTTTAAACAATCCAGAGCTTATTTTTGTTTATTGTTTTTTGCTGTTTTCTATGCTGGCAATTTTTTTTTCTGGCGCAAGTAGTGTCTGGCGGCTTTTTCTCGGACCGTTGGACATATTTGGCGTCAGAAAAAAAAGTTGCCAAAAATCACCAACCTGTCCCTTATACCAAAGCTGTTCCAAGATTTCTTTTGCTGGCAAGAAACGCATCCGACAGCATGATTCCCGTTCACTCTCAGGACTTCTCATCATGCTTTCTCACCAAAGGAAAAAATCGGCAACACATCACCAAAAGAGATTATACGATAGCTGTTATGCTAAGGATTCAGTTATCATTTATGAGGATTGTGGAACTTGTCGGTCATGTATTCAAATAGTTCTTTAGGGAGAACCCCTTGGCATGATAAGTATCATATACAAGCGAACCCTGATGTAACGCCACCGTTCGCCTTATAGATTTCTGGCGCTATAATGAGTTTAGCGTTACATCGAATCACAAATTTAATTGTGTAATCCCTGTGTGTGGAAGAGTTGTTCACTGAACAATTTTGGCGTTAAATCAGGGGGCGCTCCAATGGGATTTGACTGTACTATCAATATTACAAGCCCACGAATCAAAAATTCGTTTCAGTGCACAGCTTAGCGATTATGCTCAGCAGTTTTCCTAAATCCAAAATGCAACTCCAAAAGATTGGCTGCAAATATTAAATTAATATGTTTCTCACGTGTTCCGTATCGAGACGCTGATCCCAAGGCTTGAACACCTCTTTGCCCGAGCCGTCAATTAACTCGTTCAAGCACTGTACTTGCTCCATGTTTATTTTCGTAAACAAGCTGTACTGTACACCGAGTTCACCGTCATTCTCGTCGCCCGTGTGGCTACAACAGCCACCTCCTCCTGCACCGTGAGAATGAGACATTATCTAGCTGTGATGCTTTATATTTATAAGCACGAAGCCAGTGCAAACTGAAACAAGGCCAGACCGCAACTAATCTTTTCGAAACAAGTCGAGAGAAGGAAATTGATTCAACTCGATTCCAGACGGCCGTGACTCAGACATTTGAACTATGGTGACAAAATACATTCAAATACCAATTTATAAATCATGCTGATATTTCATAAATGTGAAAATAATTTTTAAAATAATAGTATTCGTGTTGAATGAATATATTGGCTCATAAATTCGTATTTTCAATTTTATGAAAATTTTAATGCTCCTCTGACTCATGTTTATCAGTTACGGGCGTACCGATATCGTCCATTTATTGTTTACACCTCGATTTTTTTTCCAAAAAATTGTGATTTTATGATCGAATGGTGAAAGATATTACAAGAAGTAGCTCTTGGCGTTGGTATGGATTTTTTTTCTTTTTATTCGCTACTTATATATATTTTTTTTATAAAAATTGTTAATTGCAATTGTTTTATGTTGTAAAATGAAGTACCTACGTTCATTGCCCCAAAAATAAAAACAAAAATGTCTTTCGGTTACTTCACTACCCTGGGCAAGCATTCGTTTCCGCACCCACTCCTAGTGATCCAACAAGCCGGTGAAGAATGAAATCAGTCAAATCGGCGCCCTGTCTTCTCCGACGCCCCGGGCACCCGCCTACGCACGTGTCACCATTTGTTGTTATAACTTTTTTAGGGAAGGTGCTTTATAGTTAAATTTCTTTGTATAATTTGAGTGGTCGTCAAAGTTCTATTTCAGACAGTTAAACAATTGTTATTTTTATTAATTTGTTTTTCCAAACCATAGTCATTTTGTGTGTAATAAATCAGTGTACATCCTCTTATGCAAAAGTTCTAATCTCCTTTGCAAGGGTATTGCTAGTGCAGTCCCCTATTTCGGTCGAAAGCATTTCTACAATCATGCTCAAAAGTTAAGTAACAAACTGATGATGATTCTCTCCATTGTAACGGTATGATGATCTGGGCAGAAATTTCTATTGGTGCTTACATCGACATTTGTGTCTCATTGGAGGCTTAGAGACAATAATGCACTATTGAGGAGACAACCTTGCACCATATACTCACACCATTTCTTTCTGTTATGGGACGTGATGTCATGTTTATAAACAATAATGCAAGCCGCTGTGGTGGTTGAGTGGTCGTAGTGATGGACTCGCATCGCGAGGATCCGGGTTCGAACCCCACCATTGCCACAGTGGTGGTCAGCTGAAGTTGGTTTTCTGCGGTTCCCAACTTCGAGGTACGAATGCAAGCCGATCTCCTCGTTAAAAATTTTTGTAGCAGAAAGCAACAGCCCTGCAATGGCATAACTATTCATTTGTTACACTTCACTCACTATGACTTGAGAAAAATCTCATAGTTTAAAAAAAATTGATTGCAGATGGCAGCACACTACACATAACAAGCATTACACGGAAACAAACTTCACGGAAGGTTCACTGTACGTACACACACATTCCAACATGTGTCAGTTTGTTAGAAGTTCCGCAGAGGAATATGGACGAGGTGCATGTCTGGTTTAGTAGTAGTTGTAAACAGTAATTCAGAAGTTAGCACAGTTTGTGTGAACAAGCATTATGTTCAATCTGACTCGCATGGAATAGCCACATACTTGACTTGAACCCACTAGAGAATATATTAGACACATCATCCATGGAAAACATTGAATTGCTCTCCATGACCCTTCCCAAAGCCTTGGTGAGCTGAAAAGTTTTTGATTAAATGGACTCTGATACCGCAAAGTGCCATTGGTAATCTTATTATTGGAATGAATCCACGTTGTCAAGCCTCTGTATACAGCATAGGTAGTCATACCCCATATTGGTTGCCTTCTCCATTGAACTTTTTGTGTCTCAATATATGATAAGATGGTATTTTTTCAGCCTGAAATATACTGAGAAATTGAATTTTCAAGATGTTAATGCCGAAACTGATATTTAGAAAGAAAAGTGATTTGCCTCCTCCGGGAATCGAACCCAAGTCCCCGTGCGAAAATTGCTGTAGTTAAGGGAGGCTGCTATGACTCCATTCAGTGCTTCATGCTACTAATGCATTTTATGAGGAATTGAAAAGTGTGTCTCTGCTCTGGTGTATTGGTTAGTGCACTTGCCCGGTATGCAAGAGGATCCGGGTTCGATTCCCGGAGGAGGAGGAGGCAAATATCACTTTCCTTTCTAAATATCAGTTTTGGCATTAACATTCGGAAAATTCAATTTCTCAGTCACTCAATATATGATCTTTCTTTTCTATGCTAGTTATTTGACACTTTAGGTTTTCTTTCTTTTGTTCTTCTTTTTTTGTAATTTCACCAGAGAGTGACCTTTGCTTCACCCTATGATCAGTATAAACTCCAACAAAATAATTAAAACATTTGCTTTTAAAAGCATTTTCAATTCTGTTTCTCATCGTTTGAGTATCAGTGCACATAGGCTGACTCGCCCTGATCCCCGTTCCCTGTGGTTTTGCTTTGCACATTTTATGTGGTCATGCACTCCATCTTTTTTTCTTATTCTTCTCTCCCTTTTTCCGTGCACAACCCAGTTCTGACCGTAACCTTGGCTATACAAAATTAAAGAGATGCAATGCAGCACTTTTGCTAAATCTATTGTTCTGCCAAGTTTGACGTTTGTGTACTGTGCTCGCTGCTTCGCTCACGATAAAATATTTCATGACAGCCGTACACATGAGTGGGAAATCACACCATTCAAGGAAAATGCATAGCTTGCTCATGTAGATGCATCTTTACAGTCACCCTGAAGATTCCACTTTTATGGTCGGTGCTGCCCTTACCCATACTAATTTCGGGCGACCAATTATGTTAAGGACTACAATTTTATATATTTAGTGGGGGGTATATTACTTCAGAATATACAGGAATGCTGAGAAAGTTTCATACTAAAATTCTAAATGCACAATTAAATGTAAATTAACACAAAAGCTGATAAAAATTCAGCACCGAAGGTGGTTTCAAACTAATGAGAATAACAATTCCCAAAACTAATGAAAATTTTAGAATTAAACTAAAAATAATTGAAAAAAGTTTTCCAGCACCAATGAAACAAATAATTCCAGAGTTGAGGAAACAAATAATTCATAAATAAATAATAATTAAAAGAAATTATGTCACAATGCACATGTTTATGGTACCTTACTAGTTGAGAGTAAATAATGGTTGACATTTTCTTTGTTAGATGTATAATTGGTAAGAGGTGTTAAAAAAAATTGATTCTGAAAGTAGTATTAAAATAAAATATATGATCATTAAATTGGGTTGTCAGTATTATGACAATGAAAGTCTTTCAACTGTCATTTTTTGAATATTTATTTAAGTAATAAATTGCATAATTAAAATTCAATCATTTAATATTACCAATAATTTTCTTTGTAATCAAAAATATCTGTTTTAGTCATAGTTATGATAAATTTTAAGAAAATTCATATTCAGCCGCCGAATATTCAGTATTCTGCCAAATCACCTATTCATCCCATCCATATAAAAATGTCTTTCTCCTGGCAATTAGGTAACCAAAAAGGAAGGTTTGATCATAAGTTAGGGACAATATAAATCTAAAAAATCCAGATTTCTCGGTTGCATCATCAAGCTGCATAAATGTTTCATCTGAAGGCTAAAGTTTTGAGAGTGCCTTTTGCACTTTAACAAAACAAAGACAAATTAGAAATCTATTGTCCCTATGAAAATTGACAAAAAAAGTGAGAAACACAAATTAAAAAAATAAAAATACAATTGACAAAAAAAAATCCGTTAAGAGTATCATTGATTGTCCGAAATGAAAATGAGCAACCAAAACTCATGGAACATGTTGTGAGTTTCAAGCATAAATATCAAGTTAGTGCTGAAATAGGTAACATGCGGCATAAAATTTGCCTGTCTCTCAGCATTGTTAATCTTAAATCAAATTTTTTTTGTCATGAATTTTGCACAAACTATTTCATTTATCAACAGATAAAGGAGTGTCCCTAAGAATTTTTTCTGGTTTGTTTGGTTGACATTTATTTTTTGATAATTTTTTTAATTTTTTTTTTGTCCAATTTTGTGAGAAGGACCCCTATGGGCCAATCGACAAGAAAGGGGGGAAGCCCGTAAGAACTGATTTTATATATTTTGGGGGGGGGAGATCAACATGTAAAAAAAACATTCGGAATTGTGTGCATGAAAAAAAATTGATGAAAGAAATTATTTCAGACAAATTAAAAAATTATTCTAGAATTAAAAAAAAAATATATATATATATATATATATATATATATATAATATATTTCCAGCAGTAGAGTTTTGAATACATTAATATATTTCTGAAAGATGTATATTACCTTATATAATCTGTATATTATCTTAAAAAATTAGAGGGTATGTTTTGTTCACATTTTTTCTAATATTTCTATATATTTTCCAGGCTTAAACTTTATTATATCGAAACTGCTAAGTCATGAGTGAAGATCCAGGCAAATCTGAAAGAGATGCTGTTGAATTTGCTTCAAGGGCGGTGCAATTTGATCAACAAGGAAATTATGATGCTGCAATCTATTATTATAGAGTGAATATTATAAGAACAATTATGTTCTCTAAAATTTGTTTAGTTTCTCTTACATTTGTATATGTATATTTCCTTTATTTATCTTATGCAAGCTCCTCCAACCATTTACAGTGTGGGCCACATTCAACATTTTAACAAGGCCTGTGTGGGCCGCTAAGCTACACTACACACAAGTTAACAAAGAGCTTTGTGGGCCATGTCCCATTTCCCATCTTTTGTGAGATCAGGCTGGCTTTTACAAAAATGTCAAAAATACAATAGAAATGGACAAACAAGGTGAAATATGTATATTTATTGAGTACACACATTGAGTATATATGTTCTTTGCCCCTTCCCCCCACTTGTTGAAATGGCATTCTTGCCATGGCTTACAGGTGTATTTGCAGGGCCGTACAAATCCCAGGTGCTGAGTCACCATGGCGACTAAAAAAAACTGGTATCGGCACCTGAAATTTTCTTTGCTTTGTTACTAAATTGCAGGCTAAGAGCAGCTCAAATGTATTTACCAGCATGAGAGAGGGTAGGTCATTAAGTCAAAAGAAACATTATTTTGGACCTTTTTCTTCGGGTAAAATGTTTTGGTGTCTAAAATTTTTTCTGGCTCCTAGATTCTTTTGTGATTTGTCCAGCCCGGGCTTATGTGTTATGCAGGGCATATTCAAATTTATTTATAACATTTTTCACAATTCTTTACTCATTTGCACTGTGGTAAAATCGACGCTGTTCAAATCCCTTGAAAGTCTGCAATGATGAGTCTAATGCATACATACATACAACACTTATCAAAAAAAGTTAGGAGATCCTATTAAATTTATTCTTGTTTCGATAACTTATTATAAATAATTAGTTAATGTAATGCACACTTATTTTTTTTTTCTTTGTGTTTGCTGAAACTTTACATATTGCTTTGTTGTTAGGAAGCTGCACAATCCCTGAATGCTGCATACCTGCAAGGTTCATTACTAGCTGGAATTAGGGAGAAAGCTGATGAATATATCTGTAGACTTGAAACTTTGATCAAAGAAAGTTAGTTTCCCTTAAATTTCATTTCTTTTTAACAGAAAAGGTAGTTTACTTGATTGGCAAAATAAATGCATGTGTAGCAGTAACAATCATGACTCTAAATATTGCTTTTTTTCATAAAACAAGTACAGTAGTGGTGTCTTAAAATTTGACATTAATCTGTCTCCAAAAATTAATGTCAATACCAAAAAATTTTATTCATACACGCCCTGTATGTGTCTATATTCAATTCTAAAAATTTAAGTGTCAAATTATGAGGCACTTCTGTGGTAAAGGCTTTCAGTTTTCAATCTTGAAACTCTGTGCTCAGATTTTAAAATGTTATAAGTCACTTTTTCAAAATTTCACAATGGCAAATTTGTAAACAACATTTGTTTGTTGTACAAACAAATTTGTGCAACAACATTGCCAAAATGTGATGCCATGGCTTTTTGACTTATTAAAATTTGTATCTGTTGTTTCCTCATAGACTGAAAGAGAAAGACAAAATTTTGCCACCTTCTAACATTTTGACAAACGAGACTCCGGAATGCAAACAACTCAATTTTTTGGGAAAAGTGGCTTATGACATTTCACCATCTAAGCACAGAACTGCAAGCAATACAGGCTGTTAAAAATTCCAGATATATCTTGTTTTCACTTTGGAATTTATATAATATCAATGGGATAAATATAAGTTGGTATGTGATGAGCTCAGAAATATGAATTTCATCCAAGATATTCAATTAAAATTAGTACAATAGCAATCCTGAGAATGTCAAGACAGCCAAACAATGAAAGTAATGTAAACCTTATTCAATGTTGCCTATTATACTTGTGTTTGTTTTTCCTGTAGAAGAAAAACAACATTCCAAGGCAATAGAAAAAAATAACCATCAGTTAGAATTGGAGAGAGCTGAATTTCACTTGAGGCATGCATTAGATGAAGATGAAGCTGGAAATAAAGAAGAAGCGATAAAAATTTATTCAGATGCTGTGGAAATTTGTCTGAAAGCGGTAAAACATATTTTATACTCAGTTAATGTGATTGAATTGCTATATACGTATTTATTTAATTATGTAGCGCTCAAAAGTCTTGACAAATGCGATAATGCTTGTATCGTCATTTTCATGCATTGCCTTGTAAAGCAGAAGGAAGATATGTATTGACACCTGTAGCTGAAATTTGTTTGTTTGGCGTTAATGAGCTTTTATTTTCAATTTTTTCGGACTGATTGAAAGTGTTTTGACAAATATAGTTTAATCAAATACATTTGATTAAATGTCTCCAACATTTATCTCATTAATGTTGATTGCAATAAGGATTATTGACTTTGTATTTCATTATTTTTGAAGATGAAAATGACATCAGACAAGGTCTTACGACGAAAATTGGCGGATTTGTCTAAGCAGGCGTTAGACAGGTACAGATTAACTCAATGCAAAGAATAATTTTATTGTCATTTCATTTTATACAAAAATTTTTTTGTGCCTTTTTCCAGCTAAAACACTCTCCCTCTATTTTTTAATTTAAATGTTTCTAATTACCTATGTTGTTATCCATTACTATACAGTGCTTCTTAAAGGTTATTGTTCTTGTTCTCTTTAGCCCAGCATGCTTTCGTTGGTCATTTAATGATGTCCTTGATCTAATGAGTGAAATTGTCCTGTCAGTTTAGTTAAATGGAGTTTCAACTATACATGGCATTTATCATCTTTCTTCAAATAAGCCTCACACTCTTCCATAATTGAATCATCAGTTTTAAGAGAATAAAGACAAAAAAATGGCAAAATTACTTTTTGTACCCTACAGTAGTGATGGGCAAACGACGATCTGTAGACCAAATGCAACCCACTTGGTTTTAATTAATTAATTAATTAAATTTTTTCTATTTCAGTGTTTTAAAAAAATTCATTTTATAGGGCACTCCATTTTTTGCGTATGGAAAATATAATTGTGAGAATTTAAATAGAAATTAATTTAAAAACTTTCACGTGCATCCCGGTTCAGGCATGGATGTCTACTAACACTAACAAATTCTGTGGACGGATCATGCTGATCCCTTGGGAATACGTGAAGATCACGATATTAATAAAGGGGGGGGGAACATGCCCTGATAAATATGCATTAAGTTATTAAATTATACTTATTTATTTTCACAGTTGTAAAAGAAAGAAGTTGGCCACCTGACCAACTTTCTGTTTGAGGGCCAACATAGCGGTCAGCAACAACTTCATGCACAGTATTTTCCACTATAAGCCGCACCAGTAAAATGACTTGGGAAACACAGATTTGTATATGTTCTAAGTAATGTGGAGAAACACAGGCAAATAGGCCGTTAAGTTTTTACCTTGGGCTTTGTTCTCCTTCTTTGCTTCTTAAACTGACACTTACTCAATGTTATATCATGTCTTACTCAATGCTATATATACTCAATCGTTAAGACGGATGAATGTACACATATTAGGATAGATATTTTAAAAGCAATTAAAAGGGGGCCTATGCCATCCCATTCGTTATCTTACACTTGCCATATTATATACACAGGATACAAAAAAAAACAAAATGAGAATCTTATTGTGAAATATAAAATATCCATTGGAGCGAGTCATCTTGCTTAACAGCTTATTGGTGAGCAAATGGATTTGATAACTTGTGGACTAGAAGCCAGTGTCAGTTTTATTGGGTTGAGTTCACTAGCTCTGGTGGATTTGATGAAAATATACAAAATAGAAACATTGTGTGGGGGGGGGGGGGGGTAAATACAATGAGGGATCACCCATGCCATCTCGCTTAGCACCTTATTCGATGAGCAACATGAATATGACAATATGAGAACGCACGTGGACAAGAAATGCACGAAGAACTTAAATAGAGGAAAGAGAAATACACATATACTTACATTTATATACATATATATAACTGCCAGGCCAAGTCGTCTCGCTCTAAACCTATTTTGGTGAGCAATGTGGGATTAGTTTAAATGGGGGATTGTCTGGAGAGAGCCTTAGCTAAGGATCAGTTTTGGTCTTGTTGTTTTGGTTTACTCGTGCTGGCTGGTTATATTTATATTTAAAAAAAAAAGAATATATATAAAATAAAAACTATATGTCATGGTTATTATGAAACCATTCATGTCCTCCCACCCAGCACCCTCTCTAGAATAGCAGAACGAAGGACACTTGTGGTTATCACATTTACATCATGCCAACAGTCAACTTGCACAATGAGGTAGCCGATGAAAAATGCCAATACAAATAAGAGATTTTTATGCTGGAAAAGGTTATATGGTGAAAACATTGCAAATGATTTTTGGTCACCAGATGAATGCAATGTAATAAAGCAATTATGAATGTTATTCATTAATCAGTAGTTCATCTCTAAAGTATCTCTAAGCTTTGTTCTACACGTGAGTGGTAAGGAGGGGAAAAAAACGGTCTCTAGAGGCAGATATTGGACCTTGGAAAAGCATAAGGTTCAAGAAATTAATGTACCACTCATGCAGTGTTTTTTTTTTTTTTTTGATTTCTCAAAAACTTGAATTTTGGACCTATTCCCTTCTTAATACTGATGATTCAATTGAGCTTTGTCTTCATGTAAGATATGTGTTTATCTGTTTTTTCTTCATACCACATCATTCAGAATAATAAAAAAATAGTCATAGTTTTAGAGCTTTTTTCCTCTGAGCTTTTGAAATTTTTTTTCTTATATAAAATAATCAGCACCTGTGCATCTCATTCTGAAAGCACTACTACTAATCTACTTCTAAATCACCCATGTACCTCATCCACATTCCTCTCCAGAACTTTTAACAACTTGGTGCATGTTAGAATGTGTGTGTCAGTATTGTGAACCTAATGTGAAGTTCATTTTTGTGTAACTCTTGTTATAGTGTTGTCATCTATTTTTCGAACTATGAGTGAAGTGTAATGATCAAAAATTTTACTGCTGTAAGTTGTTCTCTGTAATGAGACTTATTAAGAGGGTGATAAATATATTTGAGGAGTGAATGCAAGTCAATCTCTCATCGATTTTGAAAGCACTGCAAGCCACAATATTATTACAGAATTTGTGCATGATATGACTAACATGAATAAATATGTCATGAATAAAAATGAAATTATCAACTTCTGAAAATTTTATTGCAGAGCAGAATCACTGAAAATGGAAACACTGCCAGAAGTGCCTGATTCACCAATTTCATCTTCAAATGATGCTCCCTCATTTTCCGGTAGAGAACCAAAAACAGATGCAGGGACCAGTAGAATGCAGCTGGTTAAAGACTCCGAAGAGACCACAAGTAAACAACTGCAACAGCAACTCCATGTTAGTGGTAATGATTCCTACTCCAAAGAAGAAATCAATGTTCTTAGGTATTATTTTGTAAATATATATAATTTCCTTAATAAAAATGATAAAGCCTTTGCATTGAATTTCAGAAGTTTTCATCATAATATCTGTGTTATTTTGATTTAAGAACATTCAAGCTTTGTATGGCAATACAGAGTAAATACTGCCATTACCTTTTATTATTTCATTAAATTTATCAATAAAATTCTTTTCTACTATTAATTTTATTTTATTTATAAATTTATTTGTAGATGTAAATCTTATAGTTTTGTATTTTGTTATTGAAGTTCTATACATCTTTTGCTTGTATAAAATATTAATTTAATAACTTTAGCTTTTTACCATAAAATTAGAATATGTCTTAGAGCAGCATGTATGTTATGTATTACTTGGATTGGATGTGATTGTAAATTAGCAAAAGAAATTTTTGAATTCAATTTATTCATTCTTTGTGATACATGGTGATTCATTTAAAATATTTTGACTTCTCTCAATAGGATTGGTTCCATCATAAATGGAAGAGAGTTTGTGCCATTCATGTCTTGTGATTTAAAGGAAAGGTTTGCTTATCCTCTACCATATGATGACAAGTGTGGAAAATTAGCCCTCAGCCCAAAACAGAAGTCATCATTTGTAAGATGGTCTCGACCTGACGAAATTTCTTCGAATCCAAAAGTGATAGAATTAATTGACTGTTTCAGCATCAGACAAGTAAGTGCATAATTTAAATTTTATTTCTTATAGTAGTCTAGTTCAACCATTTTCTAACCGTTTTCATTTCATACATGACTGAAATAATTTTTGAGATTCCATGGCACAATAAAAATGACATTCTCATCTGAATGTTATTGTTCGCTGTTGTCATTTAATTTTTCGGTGGCACACTTTGAATTCTGCATCACATTGGTTGAAGACCACTGATATAGATAAATACAAAATATTTTATTGTTGTGAATAATTTTTGATTCTATTGTTTGAAGCAGCAAAAACTTTTATTTGCAAAAACAAACACAAAATACACTTTAAAGTGAAAAACCTCATAGAAAAGACAAGACATGAACTCATATATTACCATATTGGACCCAAGAGACACAATGTTCTTCCAGGCAGCCCTATGAATTAAATTGTTATATTTTGCCACCATTTCCTAAGAACCGTATGTTGTGTTAGTTAATGTTGTGTAATAAAATATGAATATTTCAAAATGTTATACACTTATCAGATTTGGAATGTTAAAATATTTTACACAAAAAAATGAGTCTTATACAAATAATGAATCTATGGAATAAATATACCTTTTCATTTTACAATACTATTCATACACAGGGGTCCCTCGCTTTATGCAATTAATTGGTTCCGCAAAATGACCACATAAGACAAAATCATGGAAAGTGAGCTGAATTTTAACATGGGAAAGATAAGGATAGGAAGGTGGGTTTTCTTCAGAAAGATTTAAAAAATTTAACCCAAAATACTGAACAGCAAATGAACTTTTTTTAATGAATTAATTATTTAAACTTATATGAAAAAATCCAGTGAATTTAGTCAATATAAATGAACTGAATTAATTATTTTTCTGTCTTCACTACTTCTGGTTGATTTTAGTAAGTGTGGATGTTTTCTTTCCTGAAGAGGCTAATAAGTATGATAACTCTTTTTAATGAAATAGTCAAGATTCGGCTGACAAGCAGCATTTTTCGTCTCATAAAGACTTCATTAAAAAACCAGAGAATTTGACATATTTTTTTGCAAGTATGAAAATTTAGTTTCATTGGAGCCACTTTTTTCGATTAAATTTATTATGGCATTGTCAATGTGTTACCAAACGTTCATAAGTGAGATCTGGTGAGTTGTATCTGACAATTTCTCTCATATATTTGTCTCAGCTGCATCATCAAATACAACATATTTTGTTATCAAATGATTTAACTATGTTATATATACTGGGTGGGCAAAAGTCTGTAGAAACTTTAAAAATTCATAAAAACAGAAAAATAACCAAAATAAAAAATGGTTTGCAGGGTTAGCATTGCTAGGTCATTAGAATTTTAAGACAGGAAAAAAACCTCAAAAAACAGCTGATAGGTGACGCTGATGTCAAAGCACACAAGTCAAAGAAAAGATACACAAATAGTGAACAGAATGCCTCCAAATAGTTTATTATAGCAGTATGTGTTCCACATCACCACCACCACAGGGAATAACACATTGCAGGCAAGTCACAAATCCAGCAATGGCAGAGTGCAGTAAGTCTACATACACAGTTTACAACTGGTTGTGAATTAGGAGCGCAAGTTCTTATAACTGTCTCATTTGCATATTTCCACCGAAGTCGCTCGTACCAGCGCCACCTATCGGCTGTTTCTCAAGTTTTTTTTCCTGTCTTAAAAAAATTCCTGTGACCTAGCGATGCTAACCCTGCAAACTGTTTTTAATAGCGGTTATTTTTCCAGTTTTTATTCATTTTTAAAATTTGTACGGACTTTTTGCCCACCCTGTATCTTTAATTGGCAAGCCCATTTCCAGGATTGAAGTGAAACTTCAAGCCGAATTTTGCAAGTTGGAATTCCTAAAATCAATTTTTGAAAATCATGTTATGGCCGAATCGCGTAAAGTGAAACCCACGTAAAGCAAGGAATACCTGTTTATGTATACATACACCACATATAGATATGCATGTGCTTTTAGAAATAGGTATTTTTTTTTTTTTGTACCATGACACTGTAAAAATGTATGTTTGATTTATTTGGTTTCAATTAAATTATTCCAATATTTCCCAATTTTTTATATTTTCTAATCACAATACAATACTTTTTATAAAACTATTTATGGTTTTGCTAAATGCTTAAGTTTCAATTAAGACTTTTTATTATTATTTGATTGAATTTACACTTAATAGATAGTTTGTGTCTGGTAGCTGATATAGAGGCTTAAAACCCTATTTGTTGCTGACTGGGGTGTATTTTCAGTCTCAAAAATTATTTTTTCATTTGCATTGGAAGAGATAAAATCATTGGAAATCATTGAATTTATTTCAAAAATCTAATGAGTCCATTAACCATCTGATTCCCAGGATGTGTGTTTCATACATTGTTCCTTTAATAATAATACCTGAGTGTTTAAATCAGCCTGTTATATAGCCACACATCTGAGAAATAAGTCTCAGGACTCAAGGGGTTAATTGAAACTTTTTGAACAACAAAGGGGGATTAATATTAGATACAAAATGTAGGTCTTCAAATAAATTTTGTACTGAGAAAATACTGTTGACCCACAAGTTTTCTTCTACTATACTATTTGATTTATTAATGGCTGATTAGTTATTAAAATGTCCCAATTTTTTTATATTAATAGAGTTATAATTTTTAGACAGTTGTGTCTGACTGCTCTTTTGTTGCTTCTTTGGCTGTCTGCGCTTTGTATGAGAAAAGGTTCAAGAAACGAGTTATTACAAGGTAAGTTTCTATTATCTATATTCTTTTAATTAAATTGTTTACATTTGAAAGTATCCATGCTCTTGGGGCATAAGAGAGAAATTGGTATTAATTTTGAAATTTTAAATTGTATAAAACTATCAAAAAATTACTTTTTTAAAATTTATGTATTTATGTAGAAGAGTAACAATTGTTATATGTCACTAATGGCTATACATATTTTAATTGATGTGGTATTCTTACATAGTTCAATACCCATCAGAATGTGGCAGTTTATAACATTTATTCTCAATTCTGAATTTTGGACTGCCTAAAAGCTGCATACTTTTTACTAAACCTTGTTTCAAAGCCATTTTGCAATGACTTTTCTTGGCCTGGATCTGAATCTTACTTTTGGAGCTAAAAGTATTCGAGGGGAAAAACTATATGGAATCAAATAGAGAGGTTCTGGGTTTTCTTCTTAAGCCTCAGTGAAGCCTTCTGTTTTAAACCTCAGTGAAAAGGAAAACTATTTTGTGCCTTGCTCAAAAGACAATTTGATGAGAGCACTTTGAAGTCAAATTTGCAATTCTAAGTTAAAAAAAAAAGTTCTTTTACTTATATATTACTTTGTGGCAATAGGCATTTGAAATCCACCCAAAATAGTGTTAAAATATTTGAAATATACTTATTTGTGTTAGTTTCAAATTGCTTGAGAGGGCATATGAATGTTTGATCTGGACCACACACGACTCATAGTCTGGATACCCTTGCTCTATATGTTTAATTTGATGTTTGATGATACAATTTTGATATGAAAAACTGCATACTCCGTTAGGAACTCAATTACAACTCATGCTTGTTGAAAAAAGAATGAGTGACTTTAAAGTGATTTTTTCCTACTATTTATGTTCTTGCAGGGTGATGAATACTGGAATTAAATCAAATTGAATTTATCACGTCATATTCATCAATAATTTAGATAGATTTAGTTATTGAATAGTTTTTACTAACTGTTTGTTACTATGCAATTCAATACTTATTGTTATGGTTTTCTTTTTCTCAGTATAATCTACCCCCAGAATCGAGATGGTGAACCTGTTTATAATCCATGTGGAAAGTATATGGTGAAGTTAAATATCAATGGCATAAGCAGAAAAGTAATAAGTTTATCTAGTGTTAAAGTCTCTGTCATTAAATGCTGTATAATTTACTATCAAAATGCTTTGATTTTTTTCACCAAGCACTTTTTTGTAAAGCCGTAAAGTTTTATTCTTGAAGTCTATATGAATGACATTCATAATAGAAATGCATGTTAGTTATTGTTATACTTCTTAATTTTGCATCCTTCATTCTTTCTGTATGTTTGTTGTGTAAATTGTCTTTAATTTTTACAGGTGGTCATAGATGATTATCTTCCTGTTGGTCATTGCAATCAGCTTCTTTGTTCGTATTCAAGCAACAAAAATGAATTTTGGATCTCCTTTCTTGAAAAGGCGTACATGAAGGTTATGGGAGGTTACGATTTTCCTGGATCAAATTCTGTAAGCTCTGTTCAGAATCAAAATTGTGTCTACATGAAGTTTATTTGTAATCATTGTTTTGTTTTAGAAAAAATTGATAAAGTTTTTTCTCAAAGGATTGCTACTAAATTCTTTCAAACTATTCTGCTCTTGTTATTTGATAATTACTTATTGATTAATTAATTATTTTCTCTTGTCTTTTTAAAAAAAACTGAATTATGTATGGGTGTGTAAGTATATAACATTTTAATGTATGTGATTTTTATCTTTTTTAGAATATTGATTTGCATGCTCTTACTGGCTGGATTCCAGAAAGAATATCTATCGAGGACCCAAATTTAAACAAAGCTCATGTATTTAAGATGCTTTTCACTCATCATCGAAAAGGTGATGTGCTTTTGACTGTTTCAACGGGAGAATTGAATGATGTAGAAGCAGACAGAGCTGGATTAGTGAAAACACATGCATATGCTCTGTTAGATATTCAGGAAGTCTTAGTAGGTCAATCATTTCATTCATACCTATTTTTCTTTGGTTATTAATACATACAGTCGACAACGCTTATTAAAATCACGGATAATTTTATCATTCTGGCATTGTTATCACTTTTTCAAAGAATGGAGCAGACCAGTATCGTAACATAAGGGGAAAAAAACTTTGTAGTTATCAGGACTTCCATCAAAAGTTTTTTTGTTTTTTTTTGTGCATTTTGAAGCTAAAGTTCAACCAAACTTGCTTTTATGTAAGTCATCATTATGATGCTGCAAGACTATGTAGGAGACTTGGAGGTGTTCTTTCCCCTTTCCTTTGTTGACAAACATTTCATGTAACAAGTCCATAGTATTCGCTTTGATCCATGTATGCGTGGAGCTGCTTTTACAATGGCCTTCCTATAATGAAGGCAAATATATGAGGGGGAAAACGCCCTTTCCTTAAGTTCTTGATCAGTTTTTTCTTCAGTTGACCATATTCAAATTTCTTCTTCCGAGAGACTTTCTCAAGAAATCTATGAGACATATTTTCCTTTGAAAAGAGTATCATAATTTGTGATATACATTAGACAGTTTCATTCTAATATCTCACAATGGCTGAATAACAAAAATATAGGATTTTAGCTCAAAGAACTATTAAACATTTTGCAACCAGTTATGTGGGAAATTAAAACAGAGTTGCCACGTTTTACCAATTCCCATACATCCTGTTCTACAAAACCGGATGTATGGTCACCGTACTTGCTAACAGGACTTTTTCTGATATACACTGAAGAGCCAAAAAAAACTGGTCACCTGCCTAATATCGCGTAGGGCCCCCGCGAGCCCGCAGAAGTGCCGCAACACGACGTGGCGTGGACTCGACTAATGTCTGAAGTAGTGCTGGAGGTAATTGACACCATGAATCCTGCAGGGCTGTCCATAAATCCGTAGGAGTAAGAGGGGGTGGAGATCTCTTCTGAACAGCACGTTGCAAGGCATCCAAGATATGTTCAATAATGTTCATGTCTGAGGATTTAGGTGGCCAGCGGAAGTGTCTAAAGTCAGAAGAGTGTTCCTGGAGCCACTTTGTAGCAATTTTGGACGTGTGGGGTGTCGCATTGTCCTGCTGAAATTGTCCAAATCCGTCAGAATGCACAATGGACATGAATGGGTGCAGGTGATCAGACAGGATGCTTACGTACCTGTCACCTGTCAGAGTCGTATCTAGACGTATCAGGGGTCCCATATCACTCCAACTGCACATGCCCCATACCATCACAGAGCCTCCACCAGCTTGAACAGTCCCCTGTTGACATGGCTCCATGGATTCATGAGGTTGTCTCCATACCCGTACACGTCCATCAGCTCGAAGCAATTGGAACCAAGACTCATCAGACCAGGCAACGTGTTTCCAGTCCTCAACATTCCAATGTCTGTGTTGTCTGGCCCAGGCGAGGCGTAAAGCTTTGTGTCGTGCAGTCATCAAGGGTACACAAGTGGGCCTTAGTCTCCGAAAGCCCATATCGATGATGTTTCGTTGAATGGTTCGCACGCTGACACTTGTTGATGGCCCAAAACTGAAATCTGCAGCAATTTGCGGAAGGGTTGCACGTCTGTCACAATTAATGATTCTCATCAGTCGTCGTTGGTCCCGTTCTTGCATGATCTTTTTCCGGCCGCAGCAATGTCGTAGATTTAATTTTTTACCGGATTCCCGATATTCACTGTACACTCGTGAAATGGTCGTACGTGAAAATCCAAATTTCATCGCTACCTCAGACATGCTATGTCCCATCTCTCGTGCGCCGACTATAACACCACATTCAAACTCACTTAAATCTTGATAACCTGCAATTGTAGCAGCAGTAACCGATCTAACAACTATGCCAGACACTTGTTGTGTTATATAGGCGTTGCCGACCACAGCACCATACTCTGATTGGTTCTATATATCTTTATTTGCATATGCATGCTTGTACCAGTTTTTTTGGCTCTTCAGTTTACATATCATTCAATGACACACATTTTGGTGCCTGGAATTTTTTAACTGTTTTGACCATATTTGGTGTGCTGATTTCAAATTTGAAAACAGTTTTTCTCTATCAGCTCTAGTTTTGGAGATTCAAGCATAGCTCAATTATGCAATATTTTAACATTGAGTAGCAGTTAAGTTTTTTTATGTGGATTCATTTTCCTCTGCTTTTTTGTTCCTGCTCCATGTCCAAGTTAAATTTGTGTTGTCCTGCTTTTGTAATGCATGGTCGTGGAACAATTCAGATCTAAATAAAGTTTTAAGTGTTTAATTTTTTCCAGGATTTTTATTCCGCAAATCACGAACAATTATATAACTTATAAATTCCTTTGTTTTGAGGGCTGGATAAAAGAAAAAATGACATCCAGTCAAAGAAGTTGTAATGATCATTCTGATGTGTTTTTCTACAGATGTGGTGAGTACACCCTGAAAGAAAATGGTAAAGCCATTTTTCTGATTTTGTTAAAAGAGCTTATCTTGGGTATTTTGGCATTAGGCTTGGTGACCAAGATAAAGTTTGGACTCCACACACAGTGTGTATAACATCTATGACAGTGGACTAATGGAAAGAGAAGGGGTCTAAATGGGGTCAATACCCATTGCTCACTCAACCAAAATGAAAGAGAAGTACGATCCTATCACTTTGTGTACTTGAAAATGGTTAACTTTCTTTTTGTTGGCAAGGGGGCTACATGAAATGTCATTACTTTTGTGTGCCTATGGGGTAGCATAGCCTAACATTACCACTGGATAAGAAAAGAGTGGCCTATGAGAGAGACCATGGTTGTTAGAGAATGTAAAACTGTGTCAAACTAGTTAGCAGCATTCTCAACAACTTTAGAGACCTTGGCTGTAATATGAGCATAAATGTTTCATTACTTGCACAGCCACTTAGACCGTTTCCCCAAGAATCTAGTGAGGAACAAGGTGAACAATTTCACCAACACATGAAAGCAATGGAAGACCAATACCAGGGCAGATGTGATACTCATATGATGGTAGATTACTGTTGGAATCTGTAAAGAGACTGTAAACAAAGTTCACTTAAGAATTCTGAACAAAAGAAGCTTTGGAGTGGAAAAAAAATAACTTTTTTATCTTTTTATTTCATTTCTGATTTTTAATTAACCTTTTACTGGCCAAATCAAGATTTGAATTGACTTCTTAATTTTTTTTTTTTTTTTTTTTTTTTTTTGTTATTTCCTGTACTGATCCTTTAGTTTAGAGATATCAACCCTAAAATTCATGAAAAAAAAATTTCTTGTGTGTTTTCTGGACTTGCCCATGTCCATAGAAACAACATTAAAATCAAAACAAAAAAAATTAAATTTTATTCTTCCTTAAAAATAGGTAATTTAAAAAAATTTAATTCATTGCATAAAGTGCTGAAATGAATGAAATTTTTGTTTTGTAAATTAAATTTGCAATCTTATGCATTCAGGGAAAAAAAAGCAAGCGCTTCCATATTAGAAAAATATTTTTTTCATTTTTTTGCAATTAATAAAACTGATCTGCCGGATTGGGAACATTTGCTGTTAAAAAGTTAAGCTATTAAGATTTACAGGAGTGTTGCTGTGTCTTTTTCAATAAATAGAAATCAAAAATTAATTAAGCGATTTTTTTTTTTTTTTAAAATTCAATTTAACGCCTATACCCTAAGCCTAATAATTTAATGTGTTAACTGGAATAACGCTATTTTCATATCTCACAAACAAGAGCTGATGGGTGGAAACGAATGTCATATTTGTGGTCAGCACATGAAATGATGCTAAAAAAGTTAAAAAATCCCGGCAACAAAATCAGTGTTGGGCAGTGTTATTGTTATCAGAAACCCCAAGTCCTGATGTGATTATATTAAGCGGTATGGACTGTATATATAGTATGTTTATATTATATGGTTTTTAATTTTTTTATACCTCTTTATATCATGATGTATTAACTTTATTCTTTGAAGAAAATTAGTACTGCATTTCTTGGTCTATCTGCTGCATGGCTGCAATCGCTCCTATCGGAAAAGAAAAACAGGAAAGAAAAATTGTTTAATGAAAGTGCCATGGCTGTGTATCCGCTGCACCTTTCCAGGATAAAATTTAATTTTTAATTTTTGATTATTTTTCTTCATGATTGTATTTTTGCAAACAACAAATTAATGTAGGAGCCACATCAATGTAAGTACCAGAAGGCTATTAAATATTTTTTTTTCAACACAAGTGCCATGGTGGATAGGCCAAGTGATACATTAACTATACAGTTAGAGTGAAATAAACTAAGTGTTTTTATTATAATTTATAATGTAAGGTTCTGTTGTTGTTTTCCCTCACAAAAGTTCCTTATTTACTTCTCATTAGGGTAAAAAACTATTTTTACTAAAAAATCCTTGGAGCCATTTGAGATGGAAAGGAAAGTTCTCTGAGCATGACACGGTCAATTGGACACCACAGTTGAAAGAGGCTTTGAAATATGATCCTAGAAATGCACAGATGTTTGATAATGGTAATAAATGTATTTTTTGCTCTTTTTTTTCGTTATTAAACAGTTGAGAAACAAAAAAAAATTGACTGAAAAAAACTTGAATGAAAAGGTAAGCTTACAATTTATAATGAAATTTTACATTTAAAGTATATCACATTATAAATTGTAAGCTTACCTTTTCATTCAAGTTTTCTGATTATAAAGATTTTTGTTTGAGCAATCAAAAGTAAAATAATGATTTTTGATATTTTTGTAAAACTCAGAAGCTAGTTAGTGATGTAGATTGACACATTGAGAGCTATTATCAAAGTTATTATCTGTTTACATATCTATACCAAACTATCTCTTTTATTACTATTAGTTTATATTGCTGAAGTAGCTACTATTAGTGCTATTTCAAGTATAACTTTTATTGCTTTTATTTTATAGGTGTATTTTGGATTGATTATGACTCTTTATGCCATTTCTTCAGTGTAGTATATCTGAACTGGAACCCTCGTCTCTTTAAATACACATACTGCATCCATCAGTGAGTACATTTTTAAGTGAAGGTCATGCACAGGCCCATAACTAGGCGCAACTGGGGCAATGCCCCAAGGCCCAAGCCAAATAAGGGCCCCCCACAAAAAAACAAACTACTTTGGCTCATTGTAATTTTGCTTATTTCTTGGAAATTTTAAGTTTCTTGTTTGAAATAATCTTGAAGAGAGACTCTCTCTTCCAAAATGAATCATTGAAAAAAAATGAAGGGAGGAACCCCTTCCTTTCCAGGGCCCCCCCCCCACGAAAAAGTCTGCCCTTAGGCCCCGAGAAAGCTCGTTATGGCCCTGGTCTTGGGTGCTACAAAGGGTCTTTTTTTTGTGGAACTTGCAAATATTCTTCATGTCTTTGAAGAGAAAATGTATCATTTGCTGTTGGTGTTTTTAAACTGATAAAACTTGAGATGAATAATGGTCATCAAAATTAATTTATATAGAAAAATATTAAAAATCTGTTATTTTAAATTAGTTTCTCTTATGATATTAATGTCAGAACGAGTATTTAATATATTTAAGTATCATATCACACACACACAAATGTTATCTTACAATATTTAAATGATATGAACCAGCTTATGTTATGAAACTTTTCTTATAGATCGTGGAAAGCTGGTGTCGGGCCCGCTAAAGATATTTATAATATGGGTGAGAATCCACAGTTCTCTTTGGAATTGAAATCAACTAACGGTACAGTGTGGATTCTTTTGACCAGGCATATTACTGAAAGGGTACGGAAATTCATATGTTTGCCCCCTCAAGTTCAATCCATGTGAGCTTCCAGAGTTCACGAATTCTCTCAATACATACTTGATTTCGCTGACATGTGGAATTATATATATTTTTTCTTACATTCTAGGATGATTTTGCTTATAATAAAGAGTATATTGCTGTCCTTGTGTACAAGAGCCAGGGACGAAAAGTTTATTTTCCTTGTAAGGATTTTTTTAATGCTATTTGATGCATTCATATGTTAATTTGCATAGTATTCTCATGTAGGTAATTAAGACTCACATACAAAACTAGTATAATTTTTGATAAGGGAGTCACATCCCTTTATGTGATGCAAAAAGAGGAAATATATTTTGTAGTATGGAAGTATGTATAAAGAGAGAAGTATTAGAAGAGTATGTACCTATATATGTATATTACCACTTATGACGTCTAAAATTATTGCACATATAGCTGGGTTATCAATGTCTCCACTGTTGCTCTGTACTCTTTCTTTTTTCTATAGGTATCAGGTGTGGTTACAAAACAAAAGGTGTGCATGTGTACCATATGATATAGGCTGATTTTTTAGCATGGAAAAATATACAAACCTCTTTTTTTGGCATTTCAATAGCTCTTCATTTTGTTTGCCACTTGATGAAGTCAATTTGAATCATAATTTGCAAAGCACATCTAAATATTTTTATATTGTTACAATTATGAAGTTATATTATTGGCAGAATTTTATGTCTGAAACTGCTGTTTGAAAAAAAAAAGTAGATTAAAAAATTGTACAATCTACTTTTTTGCCATTTATTTTTATTACCAGTATTTTTTTTTTTTTTTTTAGATTTTATAAATCGATTAATACGGTCAATGCCAAATAGTTATGTCTCCCTAATTTTTCTTTGTACATTTAAGTGAAGCGATAAATTCTCTGTATGTTCACGGTTTCATAAAAAAGACCTCTATAAATATTGCTTGTCATTGTAGTAAGTCGTGTTATTTTTCTTTCATTTTTAAGATGATCCACCACCTCACATTGATGGAGTAAGGATAAACAGCCCCCATTATCTTTGCAAAATCTTAGTTCCTGAAGGGGCATCGACTCGTTATACATTGGTAATCTCACAGTATGAGAAAACAAGTACGATATATTACACTTTAAGGGCTTACTCAACTTGTCCTTTTCGCCTTTCGAAAATTCCTGACCCGTTCAAGTACAAACAAGAGGTATATTTTATAGTCTACAAGTTCTGTTGATTTTCAGTTTTTTTTCGAATTCAAGAAATCTTTGTTTTAGATTGTAATTTCATAAAACTCATTACAGTAACCTCTATATGTGGATATTGCCAAGTTAGAACACTTATTAGGGTAAAAAAGTTCTTTTATGTTAACCAGTCATCAGGCTTATTAATTTCTCTGTACTACCTGTCGTGTCCTTTTTTATGAAGATGTGCTTTTTCCCCTTTTTTGGAAGTTTGAAGCTGCCATTAAAATATATTTTTTGATCAAATTTTTTTTATAAAACATTAAAACCGATGCTATGTATTTAAAATAAAATAATAATAATAAAGGTTAATTGGTAAAACTAATTCGTTTTTTAAATAGAAATGCTGAATTCTTAATTAAATGCAATGACAGCATGGGTTGTTCAAGTTCAAAATGAATGCAGGAAAATATTTCTCAATTAAACTCATGTTGAAAATGTAATGTATTGAAATATGAAAAAGGACATGTAAAGCTTATATTTTTTCCTTGTATGTTATTAATTATAAGATGGAATATACAATTGATGTTTGATTTTATGAACCTCTAATTTATGAACTGCACGTTTTTACGAACTTATCTTCTGATCCCAAACAGTATATCATACCTTTAAACCAGGGTTGGCAGGTTTTTAATGCATGGCAAAAACTCTTTGTCGAAAACCTCCATCAAAAACCAGGCCCGTCATTTAGGGGGGGGAGGCTTTTGAAAATACACTAAAAATGGTGTATATATATACAAATATATATATACATACATTGAGTACATGTGATTTGCCACACACCCCCCCCCCCCACCCCCGTAAAAAGTTGAAATGACGGCCCTGTGCCTGCCAAAAACTTTAAATATTGCTTTTCAATATAAAAATTGAAAATATGCACATCGATTGCTTGTAATGTTTAAAGTCACTGTTATACAAAGAATAAATACTTAATATGATTGTAAAATACTTTTCTGCTCTCTACTCAATTATTTTGCACAATATACACATTTTTTTTCCCTGTAAAATATGCAATTTTAATAGTGCATAACATAAAAGCTGCAGGAAAAACTATGGAACTATTTGATATTTTTCAATTCAATATGATTCTCAGCCTTCCAAAATTTTTCAACTGCTTATTCATAAATATGTATGTGTGTATTGATATAAACTGTCACCTGTACTCTTTTCATAACAGATAGGTGTTTAAAAATTTATTTTATGCCATGTATGTAATGTGTTTATTTGTTATTATTAAATTATCTAGATAATCACTTATATCCAAAACAATACCCTTATTGTGCATGACATTAGGATATAGCTGGCAATAAAAATACTAAATTGTAAAACTAAAATATCCTTTAATTTAACAGTGCTGATTGCATATGATGCTCAGGAAAAGCTCCTATAACTTATTCTAAGTACAAAAGTGAGAATGATAACATTTTGACAATAAGTTTTGACTGTTTTAATACTGAGTAAGTTCAAAAACCTAACCCTGTTATCTCTTATACATATTTTTAATAAACAGCTCTATTTCGCTTAGTAAATTTAACACATATAATCAGTAAATAAAAAGGACCATCACTATATATTATCTGTTCTAGACTGTCTGTTGAGAAATTTAAAATTACAAATTATAATTAATATTTTGTTTTGATTATTTTAATAACTTAGTGTTTAAAAAATAAATCGTAATATACAAAAAAGTTTCTCATCATGTTAACCTATTTTGTTCAAAATATTGTCCAAAAACATTCATTTAGGTTTTTGACAGTTTAAACAAGTTTTTGACACTTGTCATGCCAAAAACTGTTTTTTTTATGTCAAAACCCAACTCTGCTTTAAACGTCTTTCCCATTTATGAACTATTTTTTACGTTCCCACAGGTTTAAAAACGAGCGATCAACTGTATATATATATATATATATAAAACGCTTGAGGATGCAGCCTCAAGCAATTGCAATGTTATGATTTTGTTTATAGGGGATTTTCTCTGCAAAGCTTATATGGCCCAAGCCACTCAATCACATCGGGACTCTGGGTTTCTGATAAAAATGACCCAATGATAACTATATCGGAAAAAAGTCCTGTTTGCAAGTACGGTGACCATACATTCCATTTGGTTGAACGGAATATATGGTAAAAGGGTATTGGTGAGATGGGACAACTATTTTTCTTTCCCATATGATTGGTTGCCAAATGTTCAATCATTAATTTTTCTTTTTTTTTTTCTATTCTAAAACGATTTTTTCTAAAACTATTCTAAACTAACTTTCTATTCTAAAACCTCTTTTTTCCCCTTTAAGCCAAAATACAAATGCAAGCTCACAACAGGCTAAATGCTCAACGAGGTAACTGAGAAAAAGGTGCCCATAACAAATATGGATGTCACATATTTCTAAAATACAGCAACCTCCAATTAAAAATGCAATTATATAAAAACTAAAGACTATATATTAGGGGTTCACAACCATAGTAGACCAAGTCCATTTATCTTTATTATGGATAGTAACACCTTAACGTCTTTGATTCATAATTAATTCAGTTTAAGTGATGTGAAGGAATTATGTATGTCAAAATTCAGTTAAAACTAACATTTTTTAGTGCTCTGCTTTTGAAAAATTTGTAAAAGCAGAGCTTTTACGAAAACTTTAAGGTGTTGTTATCCATAATAAAGATAAATGGATTTGGTCTGCTGTGGTTGTGAACCCCTCATATACATGATAAAATATAATACAATGCCCATTAAAAATATTTGTGGTTGTCTTATGTATATTATGGTTGTTATTCAGCCAATGCAAGGCGTTAGAATATAACTGTCTAAAGTTTATCACACATTACGATATTTTTTTAAATGTACACCATAGTTTCCCAAACTTTTTGTTCCATAACCTTTTTTTTCAGAATTTTTTTCTCACTGCCCCCTACTCACGCAAATCTGAAGGATCCTATGTTATAATCGCAGCTTCTGTTACCTACCTGGAGTGTTCTCCATTGCCCACCAGGAGGCGATATTGCACACTTTGGAGAAACACTGAATGAATAAACGCCAGAACTTTGCCACTGGACTTATCCCGTTGCCGAGATCTCTTCCAGCCTAGCTTCGTGACAGAGTCTGGAACATTTGGAGAAACACTGATGTGTATAATGTTTTACAGATCCCTTGAGAAAGTTTCTCAAGAAAATAAATTTGAATCTGGTAAACTGAAAGACACTGATCAAGAACTGAAGGAAAGGGCTTTTTTTTATCATACATTTGTCTTGACTATAGGAAAGCCATTGGAAAAGCAGCTCCACACGTACATGCATTACAGCAAATACTATGGGCTGATTATGATATTAAGCAAGGAAATGTTTGTTCACAAGGAAAAGAACACCTATCCTCCTACATAATCTTGCCAACTTGATAATGATAACTTTCAAGGGAAGAAAATAAGTTTGATCAAATTTAGTGCCAGAATGCGTAAAAAAAACTTTTCAAGGGAAAGAATTTGATAACATTATCCAAAGTCCTGATAACTATAAACAATTTTTTTTCCATTTTATGATATTGGTGTGTTTCATTCTTTGCAAAAGGGATAACAATACCCAAATGATAACATTATCTGTGATTCTAATAAGTGTCATCAACTATATCTAAGAAAAATATATGTGCAACTAAAAAATTCAGTAATTGTGAAACAATGGTTTTTAATTGTCATTTTGCATAACTTCTAGGTCCGAAATGGGGAATGGACAGATGCAACTGCGGGAGGCTGCCATAATCATCCATCCACCTATAATAAAAATCCTGTATACCAGATCAATCTTCAGTCCTCATCAGATGATAATTATCTCTTAATTGATCTCAAAGGACCAAAGTAAATATTTTGATTCTTCTTTATTTTTAAATCATAAATGAATAATTTTATGCTTATGTTTTTAAATATTACTGATGGAAATTAAAATAGAGTGGAATACAGATCCTGACTGTTCAAAACAGGGAAATATTTGAGGCTCAGTCTTTCTCCCGAGAGTGTAAAACAAGAAATTTGAGTAAAATACCATGTTTTAGATTTTTTGTTTAAATTATTTTTGTAGACCTAAAATGCTTTGGCTTCAGAAATAAAATATTTGTTTAAAAATTCCGGTCATTGAATTTTTCATCAGATTCTTGTCGTTTTTAAAGCCAGCTATGCAGTGAAATTTGCTTCTGCAATTTAGAATCATATTTTGTTGAATTTTGGTTTTTCTTCCATTATTATTTAATAAATAACTTTTTTTGTCCCCTTTTTCTATTTAGGCAATACAATGTTGGTTTTGAGATTGTGACTGTTACTGTAAACAACAGTCATAGTCCTGGATATTTCAGGGAAAAATCCACTGATGTTTACAGGTAAGACTTTTATTACTAAATTTTTCTTCTTTTCAATCTTGCGACTTAATTTTTTATTTGTTTCTAAGCATCGAAATCGAAATTAAGTTTCAATTATCATGTTTGTGCTTCATTCCAAATTTTCAGACATTTAAATAACGTTTCAAGGTCTATTCACACACAAAAGTCATAGCCCATCTCTTTTCAGAGAGATCCCCCGTCTAAGTTCAAGAACATGTTATTCTTCTATCTATTAGCCTATTTGTTAACATTTGTCTGGCGCAGTTAAAAAATTGGATTCTAATATTTTTCAGAGAGACGAGGCAGATCTTTCGGAATGAAGGCAAGCCACGACTGTTGTGTGTGAATACACCTTAACACCAGCATACTGCTGTGTAACTTTTGTAGTGTGTGCACAATTGTTATTCTGAAATCTTAAAGTGTATGGGGCATACCATATTTTTTCAAATGTAAAAAACTTTTTTTCACAGCAAAACTCAACTAATTTTTAACTAAAGATTTGCTTCTGTTATTGAAGATTTTGACCTGGCTCCGTATAGGAAGCGCTTTCCCTTCTGACTATTATTTCTGGTTATTTTTATTATTTTATTATTATTTACTTTTCCAGTGTTCGTGCATTTCGTGCCTTCTGGGGTTATTGCAAATAAAAATAACTTTTATGGTGGTGTGTGTTCAGAACTGTGTGACGATATTAATCGATAATATGCATTTTTACTCCTCATGAATTAAGTGCAATATGAGATTCCAAAACATGTCAGACTGGATCCACATCATTTCACTAGACCAGTGGTGCGCAAACCGTGGGTCATTGACACGATGGGAGGGGGTGGGGGGGGTCGTGAGAGATTCTCCAACATAAAAACTCAGGGTGACGTAGTGTACGTCACTATTTCAAAATAGTATATTTCTTAAAAATCAAAAACACAATATGTGAATATATGGGGAAATGTGTCTGTTTTATGAAAAAAATTTGTTAATGGTCGATTTCAAGTGTAGAATCGTTTTGAGAAATCAGATTTTTCTTTTTTCTTGATCACACTGTATACGAAAATCAAGGACCATACACCCACTACACTTTCATCTTGCATAAGGGACACTAAGTACATCAAAAAAACAAAGTAAATATGTGTATGATATAAAAAAAAAAATTGAATATCTTTAAAGTCAATATCGCCTAATTGAAATTGAAGCAAACGTTCTGAAAAGAACGAGTTGAGAGATTTCTCTCTACTTATTAAATTAAATAAATAATTTGATTCAGTTGACAACACCATACAAGAATATTTCATGGTTTGCTTCAAATATTTTTTCTTGTATTTTCTGAGCTTTTAAATAGTAAATTGTGTATCCGAAAATTTATTTTATTTTTTTATTATTCATGGAAAAAATTCAATTTTATTTTTATACTTACCAATATTTTTAATACTGGTGTTATAAAATTCACATTTTATAACAGATTTTACTTGTCCATTTTATTGCCCATTTTTATTAATGAACTTGCAATAAAGAAAAAAAAAAGAGTTTATTAGAACACATTTTCTATTAATCTAATCTTGCCTATACAAGTTAAAATGAAAATATTGAAAGAAATAAAGAAAACTAGATTCGTGTACAATTTCTGCAGTACTGCAGAATCTTAAAATCAGGAGAGGACTTTACCTCCGTATTTTAGTCTCAAATATTTCTTCATGTTGTCTTCAGATCTTGTTCTTTATTTCATTTATTCTGTTTCTTCTTGATAATAACCAAATATATGTTTGCATATAGAAACGTCCTCTCCACTTGTCAATACAAGATTCATCGAAAGACTGGTTATTCGTGGAGATGAAGATTACAAGGAAGAAAATTCAGAAAATTTCAGCGAGAAACTGGAGTTCAAGTCCCAGTGGGGGCAGTGATGAATTTTCTTCCTTGTAATCTTCATCTCCACAAATAACCAGTCTTTCGATGAATCTTGTAAATATATGTTTGTTCAAAGATTTGATCTAAGAGAAATTGTATTTCTAGGTCAGGATTCAACATCCTGGAACTTTCCAATGTGCCCGCTGGAACATATAATGTGATACCATCAACATTCTTGCCTAATCAAAAAGCTCCATTTTTCCTCACAGTTCAAGCATCATGTCAAATCTCAGTTAGACGTTTGAGGTGATCAAGTCGAATGTGAAGTTTTTCCTGGTGCTCATCAGTGATATAAATTATTTTATATTGTTATCGCTTCCTCATATTTTATTGTTGTTTCGTCAGTGTTACTCCTCATGACAATGATTGAATTTTATGGCAAATACCATATGTTACTAATCAAATGATGATTAAAATGTTGTCAAATGCATTTTTTTTTTAATTTTGTTTTTCATTAATATACTTACAGCACAAACGAAATTTATGTTGTACAACCTTAATTGCATGTGGACTTCAAGAGAAAAACATGATGTACTCAATTGAGTGTGTTGTGTAGGTAAAATGAAATTGAGAATTTTTGGTTGATGTGGTTTTGGTTCCAAGATACTTTTTGTTATTTCTTTGTATCTTGCTGGAAATTTGATTTTTTTAAATATTTCTCACTAACATACTTAGAAAATAGAGTAAAATTTATTTTCTTTAAATATTTGTTAGAAAGCACATGTTCTAAATAAATATTTTACAAAAGACAACTTTAAATCCTGTGTGACTGTTTTGCATGTTAGTTGGACATTTTCAGGCACTCCAAAATTACCAGTAGGTGATTTTCCACTGCAACCTAAAAGATATTGTCTTACAAAGAAGGCCAAAGATCCCTAGGTGTCATCCTCAAGAAACTATTAAAAAAAATTTGAGTACATTCATCTCATCCAGAAACACTTAAAAAAATAGCAGTGGTGTGCAATTATTAAAGCCCCAAAAAATTATTAAAAGTGACAGCAGTCGGCTACTCATCGCTTCTGGCACTTCTTGGTTACATCTATAAAAAACTTTTCACTTTTTTCTTCCTCTCCACCTCTGCAGCTTCTCTCTTCTAGAAACTCTAGTCATTTCTCTTTTTTTCTCTCTTTCTTTGTCTGCTGTACCTGATCATGTGTTCGTTTGAATGAGGTCTCTTATAGACTCTAGGGCTGCTGGATTTTTAAATTCATTTTTGGCCTCTGCTGGTGTATATATATTTTTTGAGTGACCCATAATACTTCCGCTGGATTTTTAAAATATTTTTGTGCATATTTGAACATATATTATCAGTGGTAATTTTTTCAAAACTTTTTGAAGAGGTTACTTAAGCCAGTGTTTCTCAAAGTGTACATTGAAACTTTTAGCTTAGGGCATCGCCAACTTTTGTCAGATGCATCGCAGCGACCTTCATTTGTATTCCTATTCATGTGCATTGAAGTGGTCTTTTATAAGTGTGAAAATATCTACCAAACTGTTCTGTGCTGAGCCGCCGATGAATCACGAATTGGGCAAGAAGCCACAAGTAACAAAATTTTGAGAACCACTGCTCTAAGCCTATTTCCCAAATCATAAGTATAAAATTTGCCATTTTTTTCTGAAAGAACGTAATTTTATTCTGAATTTTTTTTTTAAATTGCGATTCTCTGGTATTCCTATGCATGACCCTTTTGATCTCTCCAGGGAATTTAGTTAGTGTCAGCAGACACATCCATGCTCGAACCGCGATGTGAACCTAGACGTGCAAACAGGGCTGCAAGGGGGGGGGGGGTTAGGCTGTTGCTGCTCCAGGGTTTGGACCTGAGGGGACGCCAAATTCCCGCTTTAACCACTCTTTCAACATTTCACAGGGGTGCCGAAATTTTCCCTATGCAGCGGGTTGCCGCTAATTGAAAATGAACTGAAATATTCTACCCTGCTAGAAGCCATCTCTCTAATCTCATTTGATGTGAGACACTTCTCCGTATTTCTCTCTTCCTCAGAATATGAGATACCATTCAAACTCTTGCTGTTACGTGCAAGGGAAATCCATCAGTTCATCGACTAATGTTGTTTTGTTCATGAGCTAACCCATTAAAGTCACGTTGAATAATGCAATCAGCCCCCATAGGCGGAGATAGACTCGGAAGGCTGGGGGGGGGGCATGATGATGATGATGTCAATTCCTGCACAACATATACATTAGATCTGCCCACTCCCTTTTTGATGTATCTCCGCCCATACAGCCCCCAGTTATCTTCAAGCAGAATTAAAAAAAAAAGAAGGAAAAGAAACTTGAGGCGCACACACGCGTGTTACAATGCTATATATAATTTTTTATCGTAAGCAGTCACGTTCGCATGTGTGTTCATTTTTCGAGTCAGGCACGGTGACCGGAGACTGCACAGGGACACAGCCCCCACAAGGGGTGGGCTGACAAGGCTCCAGCCCTGGGGCCGGGGACAAATTTTCCTCATTTTCTGTTTTTCACGCTGTAAACTCATCATAAAGGGGGCCCGTGAAAGTCTGGTTGGGGGCCCCGCATAAGATCCTGGCCTAGGGGCCATGCTTTAGGACGCGGGGGGCCATGCACAAGGAAGAATATTACCCACAATTCCACTGTACGTATGTCGACGAAAATGAAAAACCATCGCCTCAGTTGTGATAACGTGAAGTCAAAATTTGTTGAAAATTTTAGCTCGTTAACCAAAGTCCCACTGAATTTATAAGTTTGTGGGACACCCTGTCCTGTCAAAGTTTTAGATGAAGGTAATGAATTACGAAGGTTTCGACAGTTGGCTGATGCGAAGATAAATGCAGGAAAGAAAATTCAGCTGGGCTTCGAACCAACGCCCTCTCACTTACCGGGTGAGCGCCCTAGACTGCAAAGCACGAATCCTCTTTCCTTAAAATGTGTGCGCTGAACGAGGCCATATGTAGATAACCAGACCTAACTCAGGACAAAGCTCGCAATTTCTGACACTGCCACCAGATGGCGACTTATATCCTCGTCCAGCGATCAGCTCTATTTAGCTGGTATTGGTTCAGCGCACACAAGCTCTAAGGAAAGAGGATTCCTTGGCTTTGTAGTCTAGTGGTCTGAGTGAAGTGCAGTGATTTGAAGAGAAGAGCGTTAGAGTCACTAATAAAACAATCTTCTGTTTATTAACATTTAAATTAACACTTAATTATAACAATCTCATCCACAATTATAGCTTATTAACGTAGTTGACAGTGAAAGCTTAAGATATTTAGATACAATTCGTATGGAGATAGTCCTTCGTCATTTGCGATACACGTTTGGACTAACTGCGTAACAGTTTCCTCTTTCACCTTATCGTATACCGCACTTTTTCTTTTTTCTACTCGCCCACGCGTTTTTTGCACACGGCATCTTCCGTCATCAATCAGTGGGCCGCCGAAGATTGAATAATTGTACCTTGTAGAGCCCTGATGCTCTCTGTGGCGAGTGGGGAGATCGACTCGCATTTGCGTCTCGAAATTGGGAGCCACAGAAAACCTACTCCAGTGGTGGTCGGCTGAAGTTAACCAATTACCAGGGCCGCAACTAGGGAGGAGCAAGCCGTCTGGTACCCTGGGCGCCGGATCAGAGAGGTGCGGATTCCATCCCCTTAACCTCTCCTTCAACATTACAAGGGGCGCCAAAATGTGTACTCGCCCCTGGTGACTAAGTATCTAGTTGCGGCCATGCCAATTATAGCCATTGTCAATTACAGCCAAAAAAGAATTGTCAAAGGCAATAATTTTCAAGCCATGAAAGTAATCTTAATTCTTGATCTACAAAAATTAGTTAAACCTCTTTGAAAATGAGGGGAAAAACAGGACACATTTTATGAAAAAGTTGGGATGACCAAAAAATGTCCTGTAAAATTCAAGTCAGCCTACATAAGTTTCTAGCCCGTGAGCGACAAAAATACCCCACATCTGGCCCGCGGACTGAGAATTCCTGATCTAAAGGGTATCCTAAGAACTAAAAGGGTCATAGTACACGTCAAAATTAGAGTAACCATATGCAGGGCCGAAACTAGGATTTTTGTCGCCCAGGGTCATGATTTTACCGCCCCCCCCCAACTTTAAAATCCGATAATTTTATAGCAGTTCTCTGTTCCCGTCTAAAACTACCGTCCCCTAAATTTTGCTACTGGGGGGTAGTTGCCCCCTCCTTGCCCTAGTTACGGCTCTGACCATATGATCCATATTTCCCCAGACGCACATTCCAGTATTCAATTTTGGCGCTCTCGCCGTTTTTTTAAGTGTATAAAAATGTCCCATTTTCTAAATTTCAACTGCTGATGCTGAAAAAATAGATTAAAAAAAATTGTTACGGTAACCCTGGGAATGGAGGGGAAACTAGAGAGTAATCCCCCACACACACACATATATATATAATACCGTTAGAGAGAAAGAACCAACCGGGGGTGCGAGATAAAAAAAAATTACATGTTGGCTGATTATTCAGGAAAAATTGACATGATGATAAAAATTGAATTTTTTAATTCCTAAAAACATGAATCACACATATATTATAACTTTCACTCAGAAATGTGTCATACGAAGTTTCTTTTTCGATTAATTTTTTAAATTAATTTCGATAAAAAAAATTGTGTTTTTTAATTTCGTTTTTGAATTAATTTTCAAAAAAAAAGGAAACCAAAATTAAATACAATATTAGCCATAGCCGAAAAGACATTAAAGGCCTACAGGACAATAACGAAAAGTGAACATTTAACTGAATTTGTACAAACGGTATAGCTTCATGCAACATCAATATAATGATATTTATAGATACATAATAAATACATAAATTAAGAAAAAAAAAATTGCTAATGGAGAATATTTCTAACCCCTCGTAGAAATTATCTCGTCCATTTATCTCCAGAATCAGAAATGATCGAGAATAGACAAAATTAAAAAAGAAGAATAATAAATAAAACTTTTAGGGCATTCAGTTACGTTCGAAACGTCATTTTGGAAAAAAATATAGATTTTTTTTTTCTTTATATATATATATATATGAAAGTCCCCTTGTGATTCCAAGACTGGCCTTGTTTTGTTTATATGACGCTTAGAACCGAGGTTACACCCACTTTAGCGTTTCGTTTTTACACACACACAAGCAATCTGTAAATAAAAAACCTTAAACTAAACTTAAAAACTTTTTGAACGAGTTTTACAGAGAATACCATTTTTTTTTTGACATTTCACTTGAGTCCGAGAAACGTAATTTCTAGAAATCTATTGATTGTATCATTACAAAATTTTAATATGATATTTTGCCATATATTGTTAAGGTTATACAAATACAACGCCACAACAGGCAAATTGCCCAACGAGGTGGCTGACTTAAGAACATCATGGAACCCCGAGCCATTTTTTGGAGGCCTTACCTACTACTGCTACACCACATAAGCACCCCGCCCGCACCCCCACTACACCTCCCCCCGCGGAACCCCCAACGAATCGGTACATGCGGGAATGTGCGTGTACGTGTAGTGCAACCTGACGTAAAGTTTGTTTCTGTGTAATGCTTGTTATGTGTAGTGCTGCCATCTGCCACCAGTTTTTCTAACTATGAGTGAAATGTTATGATTGAATGATTTATCGGTGTAGGACTGTTGCTCTCTGTGGCGAGACTTTTTAACGGGGAGATCGGCTCGCATTTGCGCCTTGAAGTTGGGAACCACAGAAAACCAACTTCAGCCGACCACCACTGTGGGGTTTGAACCCGGATCCTCGCATCGCGAGTCCGTCACTATAACCACTCGACCACACGATATGCAGGATGAAATTTCAAAAAAAGTAAATAAAAAAAATTCACACGCATATCAACAGATTTGGGTGAAACTTATGAAACTCATGTACGATACAATCCTTTAAATTTTGGTACTAAATCCGCATCATCACTAGCTGAATGCATTGTGAAAACCGCAAAACATTCCATTCATAGAATTTTTAGAAATCTTGTTTCCAATATTACATGAATTTTGCTTAAAATGAAACATAAAAAATGAATTTTTCATAGAAAATGACAGAGTTCAAAATTTATTGCTTTCACCATTTCGAGCTACTTTCCATCAAAAAATGTTATTAAAGCTCACTCCAGTACCATTTTATGAAAGTAAAAGTGCTAAGGAAAGTAGTCGGATAGCTTAAAGAATAGTTATGTGGACTCGGCGATTTTCTAGAACCATTCGACAATCTAGTTGTCAATGACGCTGGCACTGTAATTCAGGCAGAAAAATTCATTTTTTCCGTTTTTGGCAATACGTAAGCAACTTCACGATCCAGATGAGTTCATAATGACATTTGTAGAAATTTAGGAGGAAGTTCCCGGCAATTTCCTGTCCAAATCATACCGCGCGCAGAATTATTTAGGAAAGACTGACGCTTCATTTGTAATTTCCTGTACAGTTATTAGAAAAGTTGGGAAAGTAGAGATTCGGTTCTCCTCTCAATCTGGAAAATGCTTCAATTGCCAAATCGATATCGTCACGCTTTTGTAACACCTCATAATACAGAGATGGAGTGATTACCAACCACCAAATTTTTATGATATCGTTATATTTGTCCAACCTTGTAAAAATAATCACTATCTGGCACTACGCCTTCTTCGGAATAAAAGAAGTTACAATTTAAAACCGAAAGATATAGAGTGCGCCACAAAAGTTTAGGCACAACACTAATTTTGAGTTTCAAGTTATTTAATGCAAATTGTGAGAGCATTTTTCACAGGAATCCTTGAAGCAAATGAATTGCACATAACGAAAACAAAACAGAAATCTTGAATATTTGCTACATTATAGCAAAAATAATGAAAATGTATGGCCCCCAAAAGTTTAGGCACAAATTTCGAATACTTTCTTTAGAATATATGTAAATAATTTTAATAACTTATGCGATCGCCATTGGTTTTTATAACATCAAATACACGTATTTTTATCGAAAGTGCAAGGTTTTACAGTAATGCTAGACAAATCAAACCATGCATTCTCAATTGCGTTTTTCAGTACTGAAACCGAAAAATATTGTTTTTCTCTGCTATGCACGACACGTGTAAAAGTACCGCATAGGTTTTCTATGGGAGTTGAGGTGCGGGTTAAAGGCTGGCCAATCCAGAACCGAGACGTTTTAGCTTCGAACCACGTTTTCGTTGACTTCAAGGTGTGAATGGAGGCTTGATCCTGCTGAAAGAAGGCTTGCTTGAAACACTAATATTTCTCTAAAATGGTAATAAATGGCTTTCTTGGTGTAATAAATGGCTTGGTGGTTCGTTTTAAATTGCGGTTTTTTTTTTTCACGTATTCCAAAGGGATCAGTATGGTCCGTCCTGGGAATTCGTTAGTGTTAGTAGACATCCATGCCCAAACCGGGATTCGAACCCGGACTTGCACAGCGAGAAGCTAGTTCCCTAACCACTCGACTGCCAGTCGGCTTGGTTTCCAGCGTACGTGTTTCTCGGTACATTTCTGAATTCTGACTGCCATTTAAAAATGGCAGTGAGGTCTGTCCATCATAATCAAACGCTCTGTGGTTGAACGCCGAACTCTCTTCCACATCTCTACTTACTGAATATGACTTTTCTTAGACTTAGATCATGCCAATAATAATATAACAACTGACTTAGCCATCTATATATAGATTCCACTTCTTTTCGTCACAGAAGAATACATGCACTTGAATACGACATATGGTTTCGAGTCCAGTCCAATTGCGATTGCTCATGGCGGTGATTCGAAAAGAGTACGCGAATCATTTTGCTCTTTCGCTAATAGCCGACTTCGTGAATTCATTCGAGAGCGGTTTTTCTCGAAATATTCAATTCTGTGTTCTTTTATTTCACTAGCGCAGTGTTTTTGCAGCACAGCCAGTCTTCGTACTTTTCTGTCGTCATGTATCAATCAGAGTACCTTATTGGTTACTTTTCTTTTAAAACGTCACTGGAGTAAATTTTAATAACATTTTTTGATATAAAGCGTCCTAAAATGATGAAAACAATAATAAATTTTGGACTGCCCATATCATTTTTTATGAAAAGTCTTTTTTTGTCAAATTTTAGCAAAATTAATGTGATATTCCAAACGGGATTTCCAAAAAATCCTATGATTAGAATGCTTTGTTACTTCCATAGATAGTAATGGTACAAGCTGTATGAACCAAAATCTAAATGATCGTATGATATGCTCATATAAGTTACACTCAAAAATGATCATGTCAATTTTTTGAAATTTCATTCTAAATTTTTCATTTATAAAAACGCTCTAATTGGAACAAATATACGTGATAGATCAGATTCTGATTTATAACCTCAACAAATATAAAAAAAATATATCAAAATTTCGTAATGATACAATGAAATGAATAGATTTTTAGAAATCGTGTTTTAAACTCAAGTAAAATGTCAAAAATAGCATTCTCCGTTAAACACGTTCAAAATTTTAATTCACGCATTACTTGTATGTAAAAACGCAACACTAAAGTGAACGTAACTTCGGTTCTGACAGTCATATAAACAAAACAAGACCTGTTTCCGGATTGCAAAAAACAGGGCTTTAACAAAAAATGAAAGGATAGAAATCACTGTTTTTTTCGAAAATGACATTTTCAACGTAGTCGGATACCTTAACTGGTCACTCGGGGTCTTCTAGATCTCGATTTTGGTTTATAATGCTCACCACGTGCTAGCACTGTAAAGATGCCTTGTTTAAATCGATTTAATTCTATATATATTTGAGAAAAAAACAGACTTACCTTGTGACCTCAGTACCCACATCACCAATACTTCCTGATTCGAGAAGTGAGTGGATTTTGGCTTCATTCTTTACTCACGGAGATATTCAAGGTTCATGTCGCAACAATGAGGAACACTCCTCTGTGACGTAAATTTGAAAGTTGCGTGAATTTGATTCTGTATCTATACTTTTGAAGCACGTAAAATTCGATTTTTTTTTCTTTGACGTTTCAGTTTTTATGAAACCTTCATCTCATATATTCCAGAATACATAATTTCTGATCTTGGATAAAATTATTAATAAAATCTATCAGTTATTTCTCTAATATTATTTGAGAATATACTGTGTAAACCTGAACTTTTGTGCTGCACTGTATAAATAATATTTTAGAATTTTTGTTTGTATTAAAAATTTTTTCGAATATTTTGTCAATTCAATGAAGTCACTATTATTGAAATTGGAAATATCATCGTATATCAGGTAAAGATTTGCTTCATTCGAGAAACTAACAAAAAAAAACGAAACATTTATACCTTTGTGAGCAGTGTTTCCCAACCTTTTTGATGCCGTGGATCCCCCTGTAGTGAAGGCTAATGCACTACGGACCCCATGTAACATCAGAATCGACGCCACTCCCATAAAATCCGAAAAAAAATGTATTGTTTAATTCATATCATAAAAATTTGAAGTAATAATTACAATTTCGCAGCACAAAATGTGCCATCTCATTCATTCATGCAATCGTTGAATGAACATGATCCCGCGGACCCCTTACAGAGTACTCGTGGAACCCTGGAGTCCGCGGATCACAGGTTGATAAACACTGCCTTAGAAGTATAGACTATGTGTTAGAATTCTTCCGATACTTACTCTAAAGATGCACATATAAAACGAAAATCACACTTCCCAACATTCTTTTAACAAGGCAGTTGCGATAAATTTTCGAAAAGAATTACTCGGCACGTCAGTAATTATACATCATAGTGAAAGAAAAAGTTTGATTATAGCTGTAAATTTGTTTTTCAATATTTTTCAAAATTCTCGCTAAAAGACCTGCTTTTTGACTGAAATTATTTCTTCATAGCTCGCTTGATTTTCGAGATCAAATAAAAAAGTTACAGAAATCGCCACCAGGGGGTGCCTTGGCTAATTCTATGTTTTAGACTCTATAATATAAAGCGTGGGTAGTTTAGTATATCTTAACGTTTGTTTCATGGCTCTATCTGTATTTGTTCGCAAGTTCTTAGGGATAACACATTGCAACCTCTTATAATCATTTTCTGCCTCATAAATTTGGGATGCCTTGGAGCAAATAAGGAATATTTCTGAGCAATTCTGAAAAATCTTCAATAATTCACGAAAAACTTCAAATGCACAGCTTCAATGTCACATTGTTATTGTAAAGTAAGTACTATCAGATGAAACTACAGTGATCCCTGGCTAACGAAGATAATTGGTTAAAGAATCTCGTTCGTTAGTCGAAACACGATTTCCCATAGGTTTCTATGAAAAATCGTTTAATTCGTTTCAGTCAATGTCCAACCTTTAAAGTTTTTTTTCCTAAAAAACACCAAGAACTGCTATGAAAAATATAAAAAACTGACCGATGGTTAAAATGAAGAGCTTTAAAATTGGACAAATGAGTATTTACAAGACGATGAGGTACTAACGAGGGAGAACTTATAATTTTACACTATGTACACAACTATAACACCAGCTTTAGTTCACTACTACTACTTAACCGTATATGCACATCGTACACATTCCTTTACGGAATTTCTAACGAATCGGCACATGCCGGAATGTATGTTCTGAGTTTATGTGTGGTCCTAACGTATTTATGTTGTCGAGTTGCGCTTGTTTCGTGTTCGTGCTGCCCATAGGCGGAGATAGACTTGGAAGTCTGGGGGGGGGGGCATGATGATGATGATGTCAATTCATATATACATTTATACATTAGATCAGTTGACTCCACCTTACAAGACGATGAGGTGCACGTGTAGTGTTGTGTTTGATTTTTCAGTGCCGCCATCTATATTTCAGAAGGGAAGTGAGTGATGTGTTATGATTGAATTACATTTGTACTGTTTGTAGGTCTGTTGCTCACTGTGGCGAGACTTTTTAAAGGAGAGATCGGCTCGCATTCGCGCCTTGAAGTTGGGAACCACAGAAAATCAACTTCAGCCAACCACCGTCACGAAACAGTGCCAAAGTACGAATGTTTCAGTTCCCTCACAAGCTGATAAAAACCCTTCATCAGACAGACTATGATCCTCTGGCGTGAGATGAGATATTTTGGGATTGTCTCACGGTGTCTTTATGCGCGACTTCTGATAGACAATGAAGTTCCTTGATTCCCGTTGCTGTCAATGGACAATGTCGTCTGTCTTGTATATTATACATACATGAGTGTTTATATGTTTGTATATATATGTTTATATATCTCTCTTATATATATATATGCGTCTATAGTTATTTGTGGTCCCCCTTCGTGGCCTGCTGGCGACGTGCGCAAGGGCGTAGCCGGGGGGGGGGGACTTGGGGGTCTGGTCCCCCCCCGAAATGTGAGAAAATGACCGAAAAAAGGGAAAAAGATGGCCAAATCCATTGTTCTGTCACTTTGGTCCCCCCCGAAATGAAAGTGGTCCCCCCCCGAACGAAATTTCTGGCTACTCCCCTGGACGTGCGTATGCACCTGCCCATGTAACCTCAACTTTTTGTCTTCTTATCCGCTGGTGGTCTTTTGGTGCTTAGTGCTCCGGACTAAGCACCATCGATCTTCCACCATGGGCCAAACCCTCTGGATGACCAACTTATATCCTCTATGGGGACAGAGCGGGGAACATGGTCGGTTTCCAGTCCTCGCAATGCGAGTCCGTCACTATGACCACTCTACCACCATAGCGGCGCACCTCGAAGCTACTACTACTACTTCTACCAAAACACTCATGCACCTGGTGCATATTCCTCGGTGGAACCTCTAACGAATTGGTACATGAGGGAATGTGCGTGTACGTATAGTGAAACCGGACATGAAGTTAGTTTCTGTGTAATGGTTTGGTATGTGTAGGCCGCCATCTGCCACCAGTTTTTATAACTATGAGTGAAGTGTAATGATTAAATAATTTATCGTTGTAAGCCTGTTGCTCTCTGTGGCGAGAATTTTTCATGGGGAGATCGGCTCGCATTTGCGCCCCGAAGTTGGGAACCACAGGAAATCAGCTTCAGCCGACCACCACAGCGGCAGCGGTGGGATTCGAACCCGGATCATCGTGACGCACCTGGAAGCTAGAAAACCGCATAAAACCAACTACAGCCGACCACCACCGTGCCGTCAACGGGATTCGAACCTGTCTCCTAAGGACGGAAGTCAAGCACGATTCCCACACGAACGCACAGCGGCTAGCTTAAGTCTACTGAAGGCTGATGTTTATAGCATCCTAGCCGAGTTCGTAGGTGTCTCACTCATTTGTTGATTTGGTCATTTCATTTTTGTGTCTGATACATGCAGATGGGAAAAGATAATATCCTAGAATGTCCAAACTTTGATGTTCAGAGTCTTGCACTGATAAAACGCGTGCTCTAAAAACATAAGCTCCTTATTATTTTTTCCAATGTAATTTCTATTAGAGAACGTGTGAAGAAATACAGTGAGAGTGAAAAGAAAAATCTTTGTACCTACATTCTTATCAACTCATCTACTGTACTGTTTTACTCTTTTTCATTTGTTTTTTCTTTGTTTCTTTTCTCTTCTACTTTTTTCCTTTTTCTAATGTGAGATTAGGTTAGGACAAGGTTACCACATTTATCGCCGATTTGTCAAGCAGAGATGATCCGAATTTCTCGCCAATCACTTGTGAGCGAAAGGGTTAATACGGCTCTAGTGACAGTAATTCTGGCGATGATTGAATCTAAAATTCACCTCACGACGCAGCTGTTTTTTTGTGTTAGTGCGTGCATCCAGATCAATGAAAATGCTCGTAGGCTGAGGCAGAAAAATCACGAAAAAAAATCTGTGAGTCGGAAAAATTCGTAAGCTGAGGCGTTCGTTAGCCTATGTAACACTGTAGTAGTAGAGTTTCCTGTTGGGTTTTTCAGGAAGTTTCTTTTTTTATAAATTTGAAATGAACCTCAAAGTAGTTGTAACGGAAGTATTCTTTTCCGATTGATATTTCATTGCTTGTATGAAATTCATAGTCAAAATATTAAAATGGTTCTTTTCATCGGAGTTGCATGTGTTTGGTGCAAAAATAGGATTTTGACCAGAGGCGCATTTGTGGTTTTGCCGCCCATGAGCTACCCGAATTTTACCGCCCTTCTCCCATTCTAGTGTAATTCTTTTGACTACCCTTTCCTCGAATTCACCACACTATGCTACAACTCGCTTGGCCCCCTTCCCACTCCTAAAAAATACACTGAAAGTCACTCTTCTAGTCATTCAGATACTTCACTGTTTTGGTCATTCAGATACTTGCACACTGGCTTGGTCATTCAGATACTTGCACACTGGCTTGGTCACTCACATGCTTGCACACTGGATTGGTCACTCATATACTTGCACATTTTCTAGGTCACTCTTTTGGTTGAATCGAGACCGGACATTAACTTCGTATAGAAGCGAAAGTCGTTTAAATGAAAGTTGTATGATCGGGGTTCCATTGTCACTGCGCATTGGAGGCCTGGATGCCAAAGACTTGGGAAGCAATGTCCGAAAGTCAAAATCATCAAATACTTTCCTCATAAATTTGAGCATTATCTGCTATTCGTGTTAGCATATCGAAATTTTTTTTTATTTTCAATGAATTAAGATCGTCTCCTACCTTTTAACATATCACCTCTTAAAGTATTTTCCATTTTTTCTGAATCACCCTGTATATATATATATATATATACAACAACAAAAAAAACGCGCGCGTGCATACAGTGTTTTCATATTATAAATTATGTGGCTAATGATATGCCGTAAATAATAATTATGGTTAAAATTATAAATATTTCATCTCCTATTCATATTTGTCAGGTTTAATGTTCTTTCCACAATTTTTCAGCAAATAATCGGTGATTATGCCTACTTTTGGCAATGTTTTTTAAATGACAATTCGCGATGTCCCGTATTTCACGGATTATTATGTAAATCCGGGTTTATCGTATTTTTCCCAATGGAATATGGTCAACAGATCATTTGAGTATTTTTTTTCTTGAAATACTGTACATTTTTGTTATCTGCGATTTGTAGCAGCCGTTTATTTGCACCCCCCCCCCCCAGCAATTTTAGCAGTAATTAGCTAACTACCGCTTTATTATGTGAAGTTTTTGCCTTTTTGCTATCTTTTCATTTTTCTTAGCTACTGAAGAAAGAGCTTGATATAGTTCCGAAACTCGTCTAGCTGTTGTTCTCTTCATATTTTTGGGTTTATTTACACCCAAACATTACATGTATGTAATAATTCCTTGTAAATAAACCCAATTAGGTTATGTCCAGTTATGTTCGGAAAAATTCGTTAAATCAGAGTTCATTATATCAGGTTCAGGCTCACAAATATGGCCATTCAAATAATAAATCTTATCACAGCGATGAAACCAATAATATTTACCTACATGAAATGACAATTATGCATAATAACCGGCCAGTGTGATGTATTTAGTATGATTTATCATTTTCACCAACGACGCTTGGGTATTATGCATAATTGCAGGTGAAAGTGATAAGTTTAGGGAAATTTATCATACTCACCAAAATTGTCAGCGAATATGCATAATAACCGGTTGTCGCGAAAAAAATTTGGTTTATCACATTTACCGTAGCATTTACGCTACCGTTTGTTGGTTCCACGCCAACAAACGTCCCGCGTGCATAATAACCATACCGTATAATGTAGATTTTCATTTTATTACATAATTACAACACGACACACGTAATCTCACTTCACTATTTCCCCACATAATAAATAAACTCAGCCCAACTCTTTTCATTATTCATCATTCATTTCATTTCGCCCTACTCCCATGGTAACCCTTTCAGTGCCATCAACCCAAAACTACTAAATTTCACGTCCATCTATCTCCCCGTTCGCAGTCGAACTGCCTCCCTCCCCCCCTCTCCACCCCATCCACGAATGTTATATATTACCTATTTTTACGGCTACGTTAAAGCTCAATATTACCACATTTTCGGCCGATAGATGGCGCATTACACCAACTTTTTCCCCATTTCGCCGCCCACCCAGTCTTATAACGCAACCTAAGCCTAACTCGAACAGACTTGTATGTTTCCCCCCTTTTCCAGTATCCTAATATCCGTGTGTGTGTGTGTGTATGTGTGCGTGTAAGCTTTGGCATTGCTGAGCGTGTTTTTATTGATTTTTCGAAAAGCAAGGGAACGCCGAGAGGAGCCCCAGAATGGAGGAAAAAGAAAAGTAAATAAAAGAAGTAAAAAGAGAGAGGAAAAAACGTTGGTTCTGCCAGAGAAGAGTGAGAGAGAGAGGTTGTTTCTCATGTTTTAACGCTGTCCTCTTTAATGCTCGCATCCACATTTCACTTCCAAAGGCTACGGAAAAATATTGGGAATCCCATGTATCGGTGAGACGTGCAGATGGATCCATTTCAGCGCTTGAATTTCATAGTGTGTTGTCGGTTCTGAAGAGTCACGTATTGCATATGCTTTCGAGAAAGAGCACCGCGACAATATCGAAAGTAAAAAAACATCTCATCTTTTAGTGAATGAAGTTCTCCTACATATTATCAGAGTAATGAAGCGTCTGTGGTCTCGTTGGTGTTACCCCGACAACTGATTTCTAAGTGGATTTTTATTTGCCACACGTCTTTTAAATAGGTACGTTTCTCGTTAAATATAAATGAAGTGCATGCACATAATGTTTAATAATCGAATATGTTGTTATCTATTTTTATTGCTTTTTTAATGTGGCTGGAATCAGTGACTGGCTGAGGCGTTTTGAATCCTAGTACATGAATAGTTTGTGGCCCGATACTTCTATTTGCAAGCATCACCATACTCATCACCAGGACGTAAAATCTCATATTTAACACATTGATTGCGTATAGCATTTAGACTAAAGAAAATCATTAGCTTGAAATCATACATGGTTTTAATTGAAATCATATCGATACAGACAGGTCATGTGAAAAATATATGTCTTACGCATTAGTTAGTCACACACTCACACATGCATAGGTGCTGGAACCTGGAGAGCTGAGGCTATGTGAGCCGCCCTCCCCCCAATAATCCATGAATATACAAATAAAAGCAAAGCACCATTCCGCCTCGTGTGTGTACGGGCTTGAGTCCCGTATATACGGGATGGATGGATGGCGATTTTCAGCCATCCTTCCCCTCCCCCAATCTTTTCTTTTTGTCGGTTCTGCACATATGGACCACCTTTTTCGAATTCTTGCCTAATTCTCTTGACCACTTATTACCCAAGTTTTCCGCTGTGACTTTAGTCCACTTAGGCGCCCTCCCCATAGATCTATTATTATAGATAATAGGTCTCCATAGATCTATTATTAAAGATCCTCATATTCTTGAATTGGGGGAGGGTGTATTGATAGTACCCCAGATTAGTGTTTCCCATTTCCCAAAACCTTCTGATGTCGTGGACCCCCTGTACATCGAACATTGAAGGACCTGACATCCCCGCTTTCTATCTCTGAGAGATAACGGACAGACCCCCTCCTGTAGTGAACGTCAATGCACCGCGAACCCATTGTGGTGCCAGTCAATGCTTCGTGAACCACACTCCCCACCCCCCATAGCGTCAGAAGGTCAATTTCGACACCCCCCCCCCCCATAAAATCCAAAATAATTTTTGTTTTACAATTTTCATATCATAAAGAATTGAATAAATGGTAATAATAATAAGAAAACAGAGTAGGTAAGAATAATAGTAAATGTGCAACTTCACAGCACAAAATGTGTCATTCATGCAATGGTACTAAATGAAAATGATGCCGTGGACCTCGTACTCAAGTACTCACGGACCACGGGTTAAAAACATTACTGCCCAGGCCCGTCATTTAGGGAGGCAGGGCTTTTGAAAATACACTAAAATGGTATATATAATATATATATGTACAAATATATATATACATACATACATTGAGTACATGTGCTTTGCCCCCCCCCTGGAAAAAGTTGAAATGACGGCCCTGTGTGTTACTGCGAAGATTTTTGAATTACTCCTTTATTGATCGCAAAAGTTTATAGTTTAAAAATAAGATACATCAGAGTGGGCCCTTCATGCTAGAGATCTATCAACCTCTCTCATTGTGTGCCGGGCCATGGCCTTATTTCCAGCATGGCAAAGGTCTTAGACCTCCTGCTTATATCTTTTCGTTGAGACAGAGCGGTGGGCCATGTTCTGATTAGGAGGAGGAGCGCCATGGTCGCAGTAACAGCACCACAGGGCCGCAGCCAGCAATTTTTTTGGAAGAGGACTAAATTGTTTCAAGAAGGATTTAAGTTATTCCATTTTTATATCAGTCATTTAATCACATTTTGTGAAGCATAGGTGGAGATAGAATTGAAAGTATGGGGGGGGGGGCACGATGATGATGATGTCAATTCATATATACACATATAAATTAGATTAGGTGGTCGGCTGAAGTTGGTTTTCTGTGGTTCCCAACTTCAAGGCGCAAATGCGAGCCGATCTCCCCGTTAAAAAGTCTCGCCACAGAGAGCAACAGTCCTACAACGATAAATCATTCAATCATAACACTTCACTCATAGTTAGAGAAACTGGTGGCAGATAGCAGCACTACACGTAACAAGCATTACAGAGAGAAAAAAAAACTTCACGTCAGGTTTCACTACACGTACACGCACATTCCCGCATGTACCGATTAGTTGGGGGTCCCGCGGGGTTGGGGTGTGGTGTGGGCGGGGTGCATGTGTGGTGTAGCAGTAGTAGGGAGGGCCTCCAAAAAATGGCTCGGGGATCCATGATGGTCTTAAGTCAGCCACCTCGTTGGGCAGTTTGCCTGTTGTGGCGTTGTATTTGTATTTGTATCAGTCTACTGCACCTTTGACGCTGGGGGGGGGGGGGGACAATGCCTCCCATGCCCCCCCCCCTTATCTCCGCCCATATTGTGAGGGTAGCTCTCCTCCTCCAGTACTTGCACCACCAGGAGCCTTTGGGCAGATGTTCTGTGCACTTCTTCTCCAGACCTAAAGGCCACTCCAATTCATCATCTTATACGATGTTTTAGACATTATTTTGTTTCATGCATGATGCCATTAAGTCCTTCCTAACCACTCGCCCTACCTGGTAGGCCGAAGCTTCAAGACTGTTGAGGGAGGTCTATACCTTCCATATACGTATAAGGTTAAGATGAGACCACTCTCATGAAATCCTCTGGGACAGATTTTTTTTTTTTTTGGGGGGGGGGCGGCGGCTAAGGTGTATTTTCGTATGAGAAGCATGCGTAAATAAACCATAACAAATAGACAAAGTACGCACAAACATTCCTGCAAGGCTACAAAATGATTATTTGGTGGCCTGGTGTTTGTTAAGCATAGGTCTATTTATACAGGATGTTTATTAGTAAGCATATAAAAAGTTTGATAATAATTATAAATCTATAAATTGCTAGAATTGTTAGCTATTGATGGAACTTCTCTAATAAAAACATCAATGATGAAAAATTTTAAAAGCATATTAAAAACATATACATAATTTAGTTAGTGTTCGGATTTATATTCATATACTGTACAAGTAATTTTACCATGAATCGAAAATGTGCAAAATTTTTTTTTCAGTTTGAATTGTTCTTCCTAAATTTTTAGCCGGAAATAATTGGACTGCTTTATTAGATTGATAATTAGTGTTAGTGCCTATAAAAACTAGTGGAAAAAGATGTTTTAAAATAATGCGGATTAAAATAGTGTGTTATAATTAGAGTTTTAGTTTCAAATCTCTGGGGTAGTGTTTCTCAGACTGTGTCCCGTGGTTCTCTCGAAATTTCTGGTTATTTTTGTTAATTGAAAATTAAATTAAATCACTTATAGTATTTTAAAAGAAACCCTGGGTAAAAAATGAGACGTTTCTCTCAAATACAAATACAAATACAAATACAACGCCACAACAGGCAAAATGCCCAACGAGGTGGCTGATAAAAAGATGCCCATAAAAATATGGTTGTCATATGTTTCAAAAATACAGCAACCCAATTAAAAATGCAATTAACACAAATTACAAACACTATATACACATGAAAAAATATTATACAATGCCCATAAAGAATACTTATGGTTGTCTTATTCTAAGAATGGATAGCTTCTCGATTTACCCCAACATGTTTATCGTATTTCTTTTTAAACGTGTCAATTGTGTTACAATTTACTACCTCCGGGGGTAAGCTATTCCATTTATTAACAACCCTATTGGAGAAAAATTCCCTGCGACACCATAACCTTGCATTGTCCCTCACCAATCGATACTGGTGTCCCCTTGTAAAAGCAGTCGATTGGCGGTGTACTAAAAGTTCATGGTCCATCCTATCCATCCCATTGAAAATTTTGAACACTTCGATCATATCTCCTCGACACCTGCGTTCATCCAATGTAAACATATTCAAAAAATGAAGTCTTTCTTCATAACTCAAGCCCTGTGTGCCAATAAGGGCACGCGTAGCTCTTCTCTGCACCCCTTCAACCAAGTCTATGTCCCTCTGTAGGTATGGTCTCCAAAACCTTACAGCATACTCCAGTCCAGGACGAACTAAGCCTCGAAAAAGAGGAAGAATGACTTTAGGAGAACGCGAAGAGACCTTTTTGAAAATGAGACATGTTTGCATTGAATAAACATACCATGACTGTCTAAATGCGATAAAATTTGTTCAAAGCTTTCACAAAATTTTGTGCCGCAACTATAATTTTTTTTAAATAACGTGATCCTCACGTATTCCCAAGGGAATCCGTCCAGGGAATTTGTTAGTGTTACATTAGTAGACATCCATGCCCGAACCCAGACCTGCACAGTGAGAAGCTAGTTCCCTAACCACTCAACTGCCAGGTGGCACTCGAGTATGTTTCGATAATGTATGTACGATAATTGTTTCTTATCATAATTTTTTTTTTTTTTGGAAAAGTTACGTAGCTGAAAATATTGATAAAAACTGCTCTACAGGGAATTATAGGAATTGTTATAGGAGGGCATGAAAAGAAAACTATTTTTTTCCCCACCTTCAACACCTATATAACCAATAAACAATTGGAGAACAATCTTTTATTTTTTTCCAATAGTAATGTTAAAAGTCTTCATGTTCGGAAGTTATGTGCCTGAATTCTTCAAATAAAGCTTATCGTGTTCGCTGATTATTTCACTGCCTTATATTTTACATTGCTTATCTCTATTGGGAATTTTTGTGCAATAAATCTCTGCCTATTTTGCCTATTGCAGTCACAAATACATATAGCGCTCAATAAGAAAACGAAATAAACACAGTATCCATTAAGTGAAAAGATTTCGTATCCCTTCGAGTAACACGATAACGTTTTGTCGTCGTCACACTGTATGGGAATTTACTGAAATAAATAATAACTATTTCCCCCTCGATACGTCTTTCCAACCGATATCACTAACAATGAACAGTGAACTATGTTTTAAATCGGACTTCCTTTTGTGTAAGAGAGATGAAAGCTTCCATTATGAGTTTTTTCAATAGCGCGCATTGTTCCTTGTAGCTCAGATAACCTAAAGAGATAACGGTAAATATATTGCATGCGAGAGAGTCCTCCTCTAGAGAAGTTTGTAAATGGCATTAATGCGAGCCTCGCATGTGCAAAGAATATTGATGTTGTATCCTCGGGCTTTTTTTCCCATTAGTAGAAGGTCAAGGAGATTTTGTATTTGGAAAATAGGATCTGTCTCCATTTTCGTATGTTACTAATAGTGAACAAAAATTTGTGCGTGACACGACTTTTCTCTAGGTTCTTTGCACGAATTTAGCTGAATTCGACTACAGTAACGAGATCACTTTCTAACATGAATAACGTTATAACGTTTTTCTATATTCCGTGAAGTAAAATTTAATATTAGGGGAGTGTGATATCTATATATGGGATGAAGCTATACTCATTTTACGCATTTTTTCTTAATTACACTACGAGCTTTCGTCCCAGTCTCCTGAGAGGAGACGTCCTGCAGTAAAACAGTACCATTACCCATTTTGTTTGTATAGATGTTACTGGCAAAGCCCGAATCGCGACCGATTCACGAAATCACCGGCACTTCACGAATTCGAACTTGAGTTTTGGCCATAGTACGATTTGCAGAAGCTTTTCGGGTTTTGGCCGGCCAACTCGCGAAGTGGCTACTGAAGCCCACATGCACCTCATCCATATTCCTCTGCGGAACTTCTAACGAATTGGTACACGTTGGAATGCGCGTGTCCGTGTTACGAATCTGACGTGAAGTTTATTTCTGTGTAATGCTTGTTACAGTACTGCCCCCATCTGCCATCTATTTTTTCTAACTATGATTGAATAATTGCATCGTTATATGAATGATGTTCTCTATGGTGGGACTTTTTAACGGGGAGATCGGCTCGCACTTGCTCCACGAAGTTGGCAACCACTAAAACCACTCGCGCAGTAGCTGGAGATCTTTCTTTTCTTTCTTTCGATTGAAACATTTGTACCGTTTATAGATCTGTTGCTCTCTGTGGCGAGACTTTTTAAAGGGAAGATCGACTCGCATTCGCTCCCTGAAGTTGGGAACCACAGAAAACCAACTTCAGCCGACCACCGCTATGGTGACGGTTGGCTTCGAGACAGCTGGATATCCCTGGCCAATCTTCGATGTGCTGATGTAAGACGGTTCAGTAGACCTCAAATCCATTTTTCTTCATCGCATTTCTAAACACTTTATACATGGCTACATATAGTAGCTGTAGTGGATTAGCTCCGTGTTACGAGAGAAAAAAAGAGGAAAAAAAACCTATTTTTTTATGTATAATAAAATATAGACCAGGGTTCTCAACCTTTTTTTGACTCGCGCGCAGAGCCCTTTTAAGTAAAAAAATTCTATGGCGGAGCCCCGTGTAGGCCAATTTATAAATTATTCATCAAAGTTACTGATTTATTTTTACTATTTAAAATTATTTATAATTTTTTTTTTAATTTTACTGTTTTTTTTAATTTTTCTCGAGCGGCCGAGGAGCCCCTGGAGAGTGCACAAGGAGCCCCAAGAGCTCCGCGGAGCACCGGTTGAGAACCGCTGATTTAGACATATACAGCGCTGTCTTAAGAGCATCATGGGATCCCGAGCCAAATGATTTTTCTGAGGCCCTAACAGTCTAAAAATGCTGGCTTACAAATTTACACGCTTACTCTCGAAAATTTCAACAAGATCGCATTTTTGTGAGGCCCCTTTTTCTCTTGAGGCCCCCCGGCCATGCCCGAGTTGGTCCATGCGTTAAGACGGCACTGAACAAGTAGTTTTTTCTGTCAAATTTTGAAGAAGAAAAAAAAAAGGATTACCGCATCGCGACTGCGATAGGATGGGTTGCCATAGTGGCTAACATGAACATACACCATGTCCCAAAAGTTTATGGAATTTCGAAAAAGTTTTTCAGACGAATGAAAATAAATGCATGAAGGAGTAAAAACTATTGTATCACAGACCACATGTGATTTACATTCAACAACTCATTTGAAAGGAAAAAAAAACATATTCCTCTTAAAATTTAAATAAAATGCAAGTGCATGAAATGATTTTCCAGACTCTTTATGTATTTTTGTGCGTCCGGTGGTTTTCCAAAACGTGATTTTGGGTGGTAAGGCGTCTTTCTGGTTATAACGTGATAATGTCCCGGATGCCCTTATTGGCGGGACGGGGGTACACCAGAAGCATATCTTCTACACCTCCTAAACGAAAAAATCCTGAATTAATTTTAGCCATTATTTCGATGATCATCATACGTCCCGTGTTTCCGGAAAACATTCCGGTATTTTCACGTAATTCAATAAAAAAAATTCAAAAACGGAAAAAGATGCTAAGATTGCTAAAGATGCGTGTCCATAAATGTTGAGGCCACCCATTATCATCACAGAACCTTATATTCCATGTACTGGCTGAAGTATGGGCGTAGCTTTTCACTCAAAAATGGTGACATACCTTGCATATGCATCGGGACCATCTAAGTCACTTTTCGTCACTGAAAACAACACCGATCTATTTGTCTCCGTAAGCTACGTGGTTTCGAACCCATTCTAACACTTCTCGAAATGTAGTGTGTTGTGTGTTTAAATTTGGTGCGTTGAGAGGGCTAGTTGACGGACAATTTTCATATGAACCATGACACCAGTTTTTTTTTTTAAATTCTTCATATTCATATTCTTCTATTCATATCTGACGATATATTCAAACGGAGGGTCGAGCAATTCCACAAATAAACATCACGTGGGTAGATACCATTCTTTTTATCAACTTGTCATCGTGTGAAGTCGTATATCGAGGTTTTCCAAAACCTGATTTTGGATGGTAAGGCGTCTTTCTGGCTATAACGTGATAAATTATGCTCTTGCAAAGATTTAAAGCCTTTGAAAAATATTCAAAATTGGCTTACTTTGCAATTTCAATCTCAAAATTTTATTAATCTCGTCCACAGAAAGCTACGTCGATTTTGCCGTCTTGCAAACAAAAGATTCTCTCTCCCCTTATTCCGTCTTACTGCATTTATAGGTCAAGCCTTGTGTCACAATTACACGTTTCAAATTCGAATACATTCAATAGTTTCCATAAACTTTTGGGACGCGTAATTTACGATTATAATTGAAATCGTAATTTACGATTAATTAACGATTACAAATGCAATTTTTATTATTTTATGAAAAATGCTCTTTATATTATTGAAAAAATGATTTTCTTTTCGGTGGAAAAATTTCATTGCACACATTACACCTTGTTTTACAAAACTACCGAAAAAACAAGAGTCCATAAACTTTCATAACATAGTGTAATTATCACGAAAAAATACGCCAAGTGACGATGACCCCGAATCATGTATATTCCTTTCGGACTTTGGCCAGGGTTCTCCAGCCACTTCGCGAACTGGCTGGCCAAAGCCTGAAATTCCGGAACATACCTTATATACCTCCTGTCGGAGTATGCACTGAGCAGGATGGCGGCGTTGAATCTACACAACTTTAACCCGAATGCCCTTATTGGCGGGACGGGGGTACACCAGAAGCATACCTTCTACACCTCCTAAACGAAAACAACCTTAATTAATTTTAGCCATTATTTCGATGATCATCATACGTCCAGTGTTTCCAAATTCCCGTATTTTCACGTGATTCAATAAAAAAAAAGTTCAAAAACGGAGGAGAGTTAGCAAAAAACAGCATTGAAAATGAGGGAAAACCGTTTTATACGCATTTAATGCTGTTTTTTCGTAACTTTCCTCAGTTTTTCCAATTCGAATATCTCAGCAAATATAGCGCTTAGAAACGTGGAATATTTTTTGTTGGCATCAGGAGACACAGGGCAACAACTTTCTAACTTGGTTTTTTGGCTCGGGGGACGGTATAAGGAGTTATTTTTTTCATTTCAGTAACTATACAACCCCTTACACAAGGCATCTGATTACAACACGTTATTTGGATACTTTTTCTAATTGGAAGCATTCCTCTAGTCCCAACAATTCGTCAGTAAAATGACATACGCCCTGTTACCTATGCACCCTGTTTATAGTTTTCATTGTGACTTGTGACCCACTAAATATCACTCAAAGTGGCTTGAGTCATCATCAACTCAGGAAAAAACTTTCAATAAACTCTACAATTTTCTCAGATGAGGTCCAGCTCCGATTGCCAAAAAACGCGATTTTTCTCCCTCTTACGGCAATCAATATTTCAGTTTAAGAAATAAAAATGTCATCTCTAAACAACCTCCATCTCTCGAGACTCTTTAATTTCGTTCTTGTTTTATATATAAAATACATTTCCCTTTTCTCTCCACAAGCAAAGGTATCTTTTTAATTTCCTTTTGAATTATTGAATCAACGTGTGGGATTATTTCGAATTTGTTTTTTTTTTTTTGTTTTTTTGCCCGGGCTGGAAATTGGCCTCCCGGGGCTACTTTTCACAGTCGTTGCCAAAATTGCTACTGTTTGCTTCTGCGCTCAAGTCGAGCAGTTATTCTTATCGGTGTTACTAATGGAGCTTCCGGAATGATGCGAAATTTCCGGATGGTGAAATTTTCACCGTTTTACGTTCACCTGCTGATTAGAAAAATAATTTTTCTGATATTAACATATCTCGTGGTATTCAGTGTTCGGTGTTTTATTAATTTAGAAGACATTTTAATGTTATCATAATGTGGGTTTTCAGAGGTTCGGTATTTTGAAAAATATAAAATAAAAAATTCTCGTGTTGAGAAAAGTTTTTTTCTTTGCTTATTAGTTATCAACGCATGAACGGGAATTCTTGTAAAAATGCAAGTAATAGGGAAGCGCACAATAAGAGGATATATATCACCATACGTATCTTTATTTTATCTAATTTGAAAATCTAATAATTTTTTTGCCATTTGGAGGATGTGAGCTTTGTCGGATTACGCAACTGGGTTTATTCATACGGGAAATATATTTCTGGTAGAAATCGCAATATTAGTCACTTATACTAAAAGGGGTAGGACATGCCCAACTTGTTCATTCAGTTAGGCTTTTTTTTTTATTCAAAGGGGAACATATAAAAAAACAATTTTCCTACCTGCGATAAGGGATTTTTTTTTCTTTTCAAAACGGCACATTTTTCAGAAGCGTTTTCAAAGTCGTATTTTACAGTACAGCAATGTTTCCCAGTGGGCATTATCGCACCCTAGGGGTGATAGAATGATCCTGGGGGCAGTAGATTTACGGGTATAACATAGAATCCTATGGGTTGGGGGAACGATGAGGAAAAAGACATTTCTTACGAAAATGGACGAGGGAACAAAAAGTTTGGGAACCATTGCAGTATTAGCTCTTGATAACGGACACCCATTGGCAAGTTCTTTACCTACCGAGGCTGGGGCGACCACCGATGGATGGAGCCTCCATTTCCCATCCAACTCCACTGGTTGGAAATTGCCGTATGGCGATATAAGACCGGAGTTGGTGTGCTGTAAAGTAGTCATAACGAACGTGTGTCTTGTGTTTTCATTTTTGAAATCTAGAAAACCTATCAAAAATGGTTCTAGCAAAAAATATGATGATCCCATTTTTTCTCTGTCCCGAATGCACTTCACCTTGTTTTGATAATACTGTGTATGCATAGAAATTCCAACTCTGCTGGATTTTATGGAAAACCTTGATGATTTTGGCGCCTTCCTCATTCTTTTTATGCAAAAATAATTCGAATACTGACTCAGCAGCATCGGCGTAAAATTGTATTGGGCCTAGTAGGCCATCCCCACAATATATTTTATTTTCCCACCATCTCCATAAATAATCCCTTGTAGAAATATTGGGCTTGAGCCTCAATATTTTTGGATCTAATATTTTCAATAACTTTAACCCTATATTTGGCAGTGTTGTGCTCTCACGCGAATGCGAGCCGATCTCCCCGTTAAAAAGAGTCTTGCCACTGAGAGCAACAGGCCTACAACGACACAATTATTCAATCATTACACTTCACTTATCAATTAGAAAAATTGATGGCAGATGGAAGCACTGCGCACAACAAGCATTACACAGAAACACACTTTACGTCAGGTTCGCCGAGGAATGTGGACTAGGTGCATGTGTGGTTCAGTAGTGTTGCTCTCAAGCAACATGAGTTTTCTTATATTTATCAAGTAAAGACATTTTATATTTTGAGCTCGTTTCGGCATTGATGCTTCTCTAAGCAACTTCTAAACATTCGGTTTTCACTAGTGAGCTGTTCATAAGTTTCTATAATTACCAACAGAATGGCTCAAAGGTACACGTGACTACTATTCTTTGACAAGCCAAGCAAGAAAGATTTTTGGCGCTTGCATTTTCGAGGGAAATACCCATGAATAGGGGGCACATGTTGCTGCGCATTCTTTAACTATGATAGAAAAGTAATTTGGCAAACAATAAATTACATTTTTAAATTTTTCGAATCGAATCTATAAGTAAATCATAAATATACTCCTTTTTCTCAAGTGCAACATCCCATATTTTTTTTAATTGATATATATGTATATATATATTGTCATGTAATAGCTTTCAGGGTAACTGATTTTCTTAATATGTATAACCCCACAAAAAAATTCTCTCCTCTGGATATTTCAATGCTTGCCAATAACTTAAAGCAAAGTTACTCAACTTTTTGGGGAGTGCGGGTCACTTGAGTTATCTAGAAATGTGCCTCCAGACACTCGGGTGATCTGAATGTTCGCCGGTTGGCCGGCTTGAGTGATCTTGAATTTAGCCGCGGGCAATTTGAGTGATCTGGAAATGCGTTTCAAGTGATTTAAATGATCTAGAAATGTACCAAGAAACCATTAGAATTATCTATAAAAATGCCACGAGCGCCACTTAAGTGAACTCTAAATGTGAGGTGGGCCACTTGAATGAACTGGACGTGTGGTGTGCCGCGGGTCGCTCAAGTGATTTGGAAATGTGCTTGGGGTGCAGATCACTTAAGTGATCTAGATATGCACAGTTGGCAGCGTTAGAGATCTGGAATTGTGCCACGAGAGCCACTGAAATAATCTGGAAATGTACCTCTGGCAACTTAAGTGATTCGATAATCTTTCGTGAGCCTTTTGAGTGGTTTGGTTATTTGTCGCGGGCTACATCAGATGACTCCGAGTTCCACATTTGGCCTGCGGGCCATATTTTGAACCGTATTTTTTTTAAACCGAGCATAATTCAGGTCTATCGCTATAGGCAATTGACTACCTAGTGAGTTGTGCCGGAATTGTAAGTGTGTGTACCTAACAGTCTGAGTTCGTATCTAGTGTTGTGTATGCTTTTTCAGTGCTGCCATCTATATCTCAGAAGTGAAGTGAGTGATGTGTAGTGACTGAATATTTGTACTGTTTGTAGGACTGTTGCTCTCTGTGGCGAGACTTTTTAACGGGGAGATCGGCTCGCATTTGCGCCTCGAAGTTGGGAACGACAGAAAACCAACTTCAGCCGACCACCACTGTGGTGACTCGAACCCGGGTCCCCGCGATGCGAGTCCGTCACTATGACCACTCGACCACCACAGCGGCCGGGCTAGGGTTGCCTAACGTCCCGTATATGCGGGATTGTAGAATGTATGCAGGAGGGGGGGGCAGAGCTGAACCATGTCGGAAACTATCTTGGCCTGAGTCCCACAAAGGTCTAGTGCTTATGGCCCTCGTGAGGCTTACTACGTTCGAAACGAGAATTTTCCTAAGAAACAAAAGCTAATTCTAGGTCTATACTGATTTATCACAACGCATTTTTTTGGTTTTCACCCGAAATATTTTAATAATTTGAGAAATCAATCGCCTGATGCCCATAAATTCGAAATCCGTGGTCGATTGTTTTAAGTGCTTCGCGTTCTTTGAGGGTGATTATTTTTATGCCTTTTTCCTCCATTTGATTCTGAAGAAAACATTTGTTTTATTAGCCACGTATGTTTTTTTTGCATTATGCAAATGAGCCCCTTTATAAAGAATCGTTTGAGGTTATTTTCGGGGCACGTCCGTTCGATTTGGAAAATTGCCATCAGCTGCATTTTCGGAAACATCTGCTGCGTCCTTGGGAGTTCGTTGGTATAAGGAGAGAAAATAAAAAAGTATAACTAATCACTTGTTTTCCCGAAGATTCATTGCTGTTGCCGAAGAACCCCCCATTCATTGATCGCTTTAGCAACGGGCTTTGGTTTCAACTGATGATAAAATATTCCGCTCCGTATTGGAGCTGAGAGGCCAACTTCTTTCTTTATATGCTGTAAGACGAGCAAAATGCTTCCTATATCAGTGGTTCTCTAACGTTGTGTCGTTTATCCAGAACCGCCTTTAGGGGTGTGTGACAGATGCGGTCGCACTGGTCTCGTTTTTTGCCCCCTCCCCCCACATATTCGAAAACAATAATTTCTTTCATAAATTCTGGAAAACAGCGTCCCAGGTCACACAGGTGATTTTGGAATGTGCCGATTAGTTAATTTTATAAAAATTTGGTTTAAGGTCGTGAGCCACATTTTGCCGGCGGGCCATGGGTTAAGCATGTATGTTCTAAATCATTTAGCGTATATATGAACGCATTCTAAAATTTCTTGGTATGTATGAATGTGGTCTATGATGCCAGTTGATTCGTTCAAATCTCTTATTACAATGAATTTTCAATTTAGGGTGATTCTAAATTCATGAGACAAACTTGATATAAGACACCTAAACAATAGAATGAACAGTCGAATCGCAACCAGCAATGGCGGTAGAGGGTGTTGTTAGAGAATGCACAACACCACTTCACCAAAAGCAAATAGCCTATCATATTTTTCTGACGGATTTGCTGCAATATGTGCAATCAACCTTTCGAGGGTGTATTGTAATGTGGAAAGCCTTCTCATATGGTGCAACCTTAGAGGAGGTATATAATACTTCTCCTCTAAGGTTTATTTATTTGTCCTCTAAGGCCGTACACATAGCGCGGCGAGCAAGAGGTGCGGGAGTGCGTAATAGAAACTAGCGACGAAAATAATTGTATTATTTTGTTTAACATCACAGATACTCAAGAAACGAGGCGAAAGAGGCCACTCAACGAGGTGCGCGGTTTGAACAAACACGTTTGTTTTCACCTGGATCCGCTGGTTTTTTGCTATCTGCTGATTGTGGTCCGTTTCTCCCTTTCTTTTCTTTCCTTCTTCTGCGGAGGGATCGTCATCATCACATCCTGACAGTTCAGGACCCCTCCAGCCATTTTCTCTATCCTCTTCCTCCACCCCCCCCCTATGCATTTTTTCTTCCTAGTCGCAATTCTTTTAACTCGTACCTCTTCGCTCCACTATGAGCGCAGCCTAAAGGTGCAACCCGGGTAACGCAAATTACACCACAAATTATTGTACCGCTTGATCATTGCTTGGCGCAGCATAACCTTTCGTTTTGCACCAATAAGAAACAAAACTCCAATCCGAATGTGCTTATGAACCCTGGTATGGAATCCCTCGCACATATCGCAGCAAATCAGTCGGAAAAACATGATATTTGTTTTTGGTGAAGTGCTGTTGCGCACTCTCTAGAAACACTCTCCATCGCCTTTGCTATTACGATTCCACCGCACATTCTATAATCAAAAATGCTTGTTTAGGTGTCTTTTACAACCTCTTAAAGTTTGTCTCATGAATTTAGGATCACCCTGTCTATTAAAAAAATAGTGATGTGTTTTCAGAAGATATTTCATGTCATTGTTTTTTGTTTTTTTTTTGTGACGGTTTAATAAAATTTATTCAATTTAAAACAAAAAATTAGTTTTAATATTATTTTTCTACATTATTTTTATTCATTTATTTGTTTTTTGCAGAGAATATTAGAAAATGTGGGCTTCCGTACAAATCACATCGGGGTGTCCGGCCCCAAGTTCGAGATCCAAGCACGCCGTATGTGTTTCAGAGGAGATCGGCCGGAAAAGAATCTATGTGCTCGGCGGGAGGAGTGCTAACCTCCCTCTCAAAGATTTCTGGAAATTCGATCCAGGTAACGGAATATATTGACGTGTAATTGCAGCGATTCTGTTTTCTTCTCGCGCTATTTGTCACCCCCTACAGTAATTTCCCATGGCAGCTAGACTTTTTCATAATTTTCACGTATTAGCCTTATCCCCAGGAGATCCCGGATCGTCGAGCTAATATCTCATAGCCTAACTACAGCAAATATAAACATCTCGGGCATCAAACATATCTCAAGATCAACGTAGCCTTTTTCTCGTGATTGACCCGGAGAGGAGTCAGCATTTTAGAACCTACGTGTTTCGTTAGTATGACAGCTTTTTTTTTAGCTAATTGTACAGGGTGTGATCCGTGTGAGTCCGTATTCGACCTTTATCTAATGAACCGTTCATCGTAGAGGTGTGGTTCTAATTTGAGAAATGCTCAAAATGTGTTATAAATCACTCTGCACCACTTTCGGATGTAAAAAATATAGTGTGACATAAAATAAAAAAATCTAAAATTTTATACGGCCCCCCCCTGTCTTCTAACTTAAAAAGTTATTGCCCTGTCTCTCTTGAGGCCAACTGGAAAAAAGTCAATGTTTTGCTGAGATACTGCAACTGCAGATTTCAGATACTGATACTGATATTGATGATCTGAGATACTGATATTGCAACTGCAATATTTGATGAGGTATTTGAACTCACATTCCGGAGAAAATGGAAAAAAATGGGATGTTTGAATTAAAAATTAGTTAATTAATTCAATTGTGAATCCAAAGAGTAAATTCGGGAATAAACAGCATAAACTAACGGACAACGCTTCTTTACTTTACTTATGCTGTTCTTTCTCACCTTTTCTCAGTGATTTTTGAATTCAAATATCTCAGCGAATATTGCGTTTGGAAACCTCGGGATTTTTTTTGTTTTGTTTTCAGGAAAGACAGTGCAACACCATTCGAATAGGGTTTTCGATGACATGGTGAGTAGTAGTGAAATCTGCGCTTCTGGGCCGTAGAAGCTTCTATGGTAGACGTTGCATTTCTCTACTACTGTAAGCAGTGCCGTCTCTACTTCTGTGCCATATGTCCGACCGATTCTTGAATACTGCTCGTAGGTGTGGTATCCATACAAAATTAAAGACATATTACTCATAGAGAGTCCCCAAAGCGCTTTTACTAGCGCTTCACTATACTAAGAGAGACTCGAGATACTGGATACTTGGAGTGGAGGAGGGCTCGAGCTGACCTAATTATGTGCTAAAAACTGGTACACAATATGGTATATTTGTCTTCCGATGACTCTTTTTTCGAAATCTAGTACATACGACCTAACCTCCTGAAAATTCCAGTGGCCAGATGCGACCGCTATTTTTGTGGCTTTAGATGCCGCTCAGCTAGACTGTGGAAAAACCTTCCACGTGACCTCGTTTCTGCCCCTTATGCTGGATTCGTTTCTTCCTTGGACGATTTTAACTTTACGAAGTGCTTTTCTATTTGATTTATGTTTTCTTATGCTTTAGTTTTGAATCTTACCAGTGTAAGTGCAATCTTGCCTACTGGGTTGTGTGATAAATAAATAAATATAAAAAAGTTAATTTTAGACTTTAATAATTTTCTTAATTGTAATACTTTTCCTGATTGAAAGTTTGAAAGTATGCCTCTAGGATTAACGGTTCGTCAGTAAAATGCCGCAAGGGGAAGTCATGGAATCGCCCCTAGATAATCTTTATCAGGAGAGACATGGCAGCAACTTTCTAATTAGCCTTTTGAGCGTAGATATCCGTATAAAAAGTTAACTTTTTTAAAATTTTAATAGCTACACAAGCCTTGTCGATACAAATGGCGCATCTGCGGTCTACGCGCGTTATTTGGATACTTTTTTCTAACTGGAAGTATACCCCCTCTAGGATCAACGGCCCTAGGGAAATTTGCGGTGCGAGGAGTTGGCTATGCACCCTATATATGCATATACATACGTAGATCAGTCGGCTCAGTTGTAATTGATATAGACATTTTCCGCCCATGTCTATAAAATCTCGCTCAGCAGAGTTGAGTAGTTGTTATCTTGAATTTTATTTCCGATTTCCTCAATGATTTTAAATGGCGTGATTTTTTTATAAATCTTTGAACGCGTAAAATTTCAGCAGCTCTCAAAAACAAAATGACACCGACAAGGAATGAACTCTTTCTGCATGAAAAAAAAGCGCGATACTTTGTACTAAAATGACACTAAAAGATGTAAAATACCAAAAAAAAAAAAAAAAAAAAAAATAGAGGAAGAGAATATGCAGTGTAATGAATAATAACATAATATAACAGTATAATGGATTTTTAGACAATGCATTTACCACGCACAGTCTGCGCAACACAATATCTGATTATGCGAGGAACAATTCAATTGCCATTTTACAACGTTAGTATAGAATGTATATTGGAAATTGATGAGACATCAATATCGATGAAGCGTCTCGAATAAATCAGACATAAAAATGAAATAAAAATCATATTTAACTAGCTATAATACCCGGCGCTGCCCGGGTTTTCTCAATATGCATACTTGGCAGCGTTAAAGAAGCGACAAATCATTGTATAGGAATAACAGACACACATACTCTCGGAAAATCAATTTCACATGTATAGATTACGGAAACTGAAAAAATTGTCAGGGAAAATGCGAAGTATTTTCTAAAGGTGTTAGCAAGTGTGCAAATAATCGGTAAAAATAAAGGGAAAAAAACAAACATAAAATTTTTTTTTGAAGGTTAAGATTTCGAATCACAGTAGATAGATAAGTAGAATCGCTCACAACCCCGGACTGATGCAAAGTAACTTACTTCCGCTACCTCAAAAGAGGCAGGGTTGTGTCGGGAAAGTTAGCAAAGATTTATAGCAGCGGCTCCCTTGCCCCGTGCTCGCAAGTATCGAATCGATCGCGTCGTTCTCCCCATGAAGACAGCTATTCAAATTACAGCATATTTCAGGAATTATTCAGGAGTTTTGGTCAAGAAGGTCATTAAAATTTTCGAGCTTTGATCAGGAAGTTATCAAGTAGATTAACGGTGGTAGTCAATCTTTTGGAGAGTGTGCTGGCCACTTCATTGGTTGGGAGACACGTCACGGGTCACTTGGAATGTGCTTCGAGCTACTCAGGTGATCTAAAAATGTGCTGCGGGCCGCGTAAGTTTGATTGTAAATGTGCTGCGGGCCACTTAAGTTAGTTGTAAATGTGTCGCGGGGTGCATAAGTAAGCTGTAAATGTGTCGCGGGCCACACGTCAGCTGTAAATGTGTCGCGGGCCACACGTCAACTGTAAATATGTCGCGAGCTGCTTAAGTGATTTTTAAGTGCGCTGTGAGTCTCTCTATAAGCATGCTGCGGGCCACTTGAGTGATCTGGAAATGTGCCACCAACCACTTCAGTAATCTACAAATGAGCCACTCAAATGAACTGGGGGAGTGCCGTGGGTCACTTGAGTGATCTGGAAACGTGTCATGGGTCACTTTTAGTAATCTGAAAACTAAGTGATTTGATAATCTTCATGGGCCACTCGAGAGGTTTAGTTATTTGTCACGGGCCACATAAGATGACCGAGGTCCACATTCGGCACGCGGGCCATGGGTTGAGTATGCATGAGACAGATTTCGCTGGTAAACCTCTAATAACTGATTCCGAAAACAAAATGTAGAGAAAGAGAAGGAGAGGAAGTTCTCTCTTACACACACCCCCATTTCCAGTTGTTTCAACTTCTTAAACGCTATCGCTAAAAACTTGGAAATAATATGTATATTGGGAAAGAAGGGGAGGGGGGGGGGGGGGAAGAAACCGTGTTCGCGGTATGGAGAAAAGAAGGAAATAGACGAGATGGAGAACATTTTTCAATCAATTTCTTCGAGGGAGTGCTTCTTTCATCTGCAACTGAAAGCACTTTTTGAAGGATGGCGTGCGCTTCCTCTCCACTGCACTCTTTTCTTTTGCTCTTGTAGCACAATTGGGGAAAAAAATCATTTTTTTTGGTCTTCCTGTATTTTTTTTTCCCAAGCGTAGACGATATTGACCGTATTCAAATTTTTTCCCCCTTGCTAAAGTTTTTTCCCCCCCTCTCGCTCGTTAAGTTGAGGGGAGTTTTTTTGTTGTTTTTTTTTGCAATCGTTTCGGGGATAATAACTTGAATCATGCTTAATGGAAACGTTCTTGGGTGGGAGATTCATAAAACAGCTTTAGGAAAATTCATTAAGAACTGAAAAGAAAGTTATTTTTTATATCACAGTCAATCTCGGCTATTACGTCCTTGGTTATAGGATCTTTTGAATAGGGATCGTCTGATTAATCGGGTCGGTTAATCGATCGATCATTTTTTAATCGCAGTTGAAAATTTTAGTCGAGTTAATCGACTCGATCAGAATTCGATTAAAATTTTTATTAGCAGTTTATAGTTTTACTTTGAGTAAACCGATTGAATGTCTTAAATTATGTTCCTATACATAACATTTCAGATAAGTGACTGTATTTAAAAATATTTGAATCAATATTTTGATAAAATTTTTCGACGTGAGGAAACACAAGTCGATTCCGATCCAACGGAAACTATTGTAGTGATGATTTCTAAACTTATTGATTTAAAAAAAAACTACAAGATCCAAGTTATAAGAAATTCTGTGATATGGCAAGCATGTTCAGCATATCGTCTTCCTTTTGCCAGAGATATGAATGTGCAAATTTTCCCTTTTGGGTTTATCAGCTGGTTGAATCACTTATTTTGCTATCTAAGTTTTTCCAGAAACGCAAATGTCTATCTCCTATTGAAACACATTTTACAAAACATTTTAGGAGAACAACTTCCATAGAGGAATATGGGTAGAGTAAACGTTCAAAAGTCGTTTTCCAAGATCTAGAAATTTGCACATTCATGTTTCTGACAAAGAGGGGAACGATATTAAATAGCTTCAAGCGGGTGCAGCTTTTATCTGTTAATCTATTTCTGTATTTATTTACATATATTCAGTGGATAGATGTGTGAAATGAACAGAATATGTTTTATAGCATCCATGAATATTACATGGTTACCAACACTACGTTTGCCATGAATGAATAGCATTTGAAAGTATTCGATAAAAATTCGATTAATCGATTATATTCTTTTGATTTACCAGTTTAAAATTTTAATCGGTTTCCAGCCGTAGTTATGCAGATCACAGAACGTATGAAACTGGGCAGTTCGTGAAATAAATACATGGTGCCCACATAAATTCGTATATAGTTTGAAAATTCATAAAAATTGAAGGAATTCGTATATTTTAATGCGGTTTTGTGAAAAAGTTATTCTCGCGGAAAAAGTTTTTTTTTTTTTGGTATAAAAAAAAAAATTGGTTCAAATTTTTGTCGATGGAGGACGCTGCACAAAAGCAAATCACTAGAAAATATGCAAATCCTATAAAATGCAAGGTGTACAATAAACAGCTCATTTCTAAATTTTCCTGTCACTGGAGCTTGCTTGAATCACTGCGATGTTGGCATTGATGGATAAAGCTCTATTGGGAAAATGTTTTACCTCAGCCACGAATCACCGGTTGAAGTTTTACGAAATGCTTCGGACGTAGAAAAGATTGAAAGTTCTGTGAAGGAATTCAGTGACTTGTTTGTATTTAGCGCTTTCTGTCGAGGAGAATTCCAACTAATTTTTTTCTGTACCGAAAAAAATCCCCTTTATGAGAATAACTTTTCCTCAAACGCATTCAGTATACCACATCGTTCTATTTTTAAGTTATTTAAGAATTTATGGAACACCTTGTATTTGCATGTTTATCGATAGTTATGTTTTTCACGAAAATTACTTTTTTTTTGGGAAGGTTTCTGTATTTTTAGGTACTTTAACATTCATATTTTTATGATGATAATGTATAATATTTTATTATTTTGTTCTCACCCACTCCCCTTGGGAATTTTGCCTGTTGTGACCCTTGAATTTGTATATTTGCTTTTAGTGCCGAGCAAGTAACGGGACTTTAGAGGGCAGAGTAGGGTGCGACCTTTGTTGACAAACGCATTATTTATATTAGGGTCAAATAAACATTAACTATGAATGCAAAAGCTAATTATACTCGACTATTCCATATCAGTTACTTGAGAACTAAGCTTTCGGTTTAAACGACATGATTCTTCGGTTCTTTGGATGACGGTATATAACTAATTTCGACTGCAAATTTTTATTCATACAAATGCTGCACGATTTTCAAGACAACTTACTGTAGCCAGTATCAGCCACATATTAAATCAAACTTTGAAGAAAAAAAAATGCTGTGAACATGTCTATGTGTGTGCGTGTGAGTATTTCATTCATTCATTACAGAGAGACTAGAAACTTTTCTAATTTATCTTGTATATATTTCACCTAGAACAACAAGTTTGGGAGGAAATCCGCACCCGTGGGCACCGGCCTCTGTGTCTCCAAGAGCATACGATGGTCTCGTGGAAGGTAAGAAGTAATCTATTTCCTCGAATTTTTAGTCGGAACCTCTGGATTTAGAGATTTCCAACCTTTCAGACATTTTTGGCCAAAACGAAACATTCTATAAAGCCCTTCAGCCACCCAATTATAGTGCAATATTTAGAATTATAAGACATTCAAGGACTCGATGGAGACTTCTCCAGAAGATATGAGTATGCCAGAAGAATAAATTATGTTGCCTTGGACATTTTCGAATGAAGTTAGGGTGGTATTCACCGACAGGGTTTTTAAACTATAGTCACAATTTTTGGATTAAAGATCGACACGGATTGGTTAAATTTAGGTTTTTAACCAATCCGTATCGAGCATACAAAAATTGTGACTAGTTTAAACCCTATCAGTGAATACCACCCTTGAATATCTATTCGCTTTCCCGTTCTGATATTTTTGTGTAGAAGAGAAATGCACATAAACATTTGCTTGAAATATTTCTGAAAAACGTTGTGCTAGGGGACACCTTGCTGCCACCTATCAGATAAAACCAATACTGTTTGTTATTTGTTCAACTAAAATTGACTGTTGGTTTTAAGCCAGTCTGCAGGAGGAAAATCAATAATGTGCAGTATGATACCATATATTGTCAGGGCCGTTTTAAGAGTATCATGGGCTCCCGGGTTAAGTAATTATTTTTGAGGCCCTGCCTAGAAAATTCCCGAAAATTTCATTATTTGTGAGTCCCCTCTTTTCTTGAGGTCCCCGGGCCGCGTGGGCCTATGCGTTAAAACGGTGTTGTATATTGTACCAAATTAACAGATTTCATGCTGCATAGTGGCGTGTAACTTATGCGCCGAAATACCGGTTACTATTTTCTTGTTTTTCGCAGCAGTGCTTAGGATGAAAGTAATTTTGTGGCAAACATGAAGAACATACTAACCGATATTTAGGCGCATAAAATTTATACCGGTATGTATCAAACAAAATAAGCAATATATAATATCATACCGTACGTGTTGTTCATTTTCATGGTGGAAACCTGTTTAAAACTAATAGCCAATATTACTTGAAGAATTATAACAGATAGTTTTATTTTTACTCCGTAGGTGGCACCGTAATCCCAGCTTAATGATGTGTCCTGCATGTATAATAAAATAGTAGAGTTTGAAATAAGTAGGAGGCCGGGAAATCGTTCTCCTATTTTTTTTTTCGCTGATTCACAAAGTGTAATATGTTAAAGGAGCACTATATATAGTGTACAGACTTCATCAATTTTTTTTTCATTGATCTGTTGTTTCTCCCCCCCCTCCCCTACCCTCTAAAATTGTTGGTGGGCCACAGCGACGTGCGGCCCCGCGAATCATTCGTTGAAGACACATACTCTTGGGTTTACGGAAAATTCACAGCCATGCAATTCACCGACAGCAGTTCGACACGAATCGGTGAGCCAGTTAGTGAGGGAGTAATGACCGAGTGAGTCTCTCAGTAAATGATACAGTAGTTAGTGAGTGACAGAATGGTTAGTTGTGGTTAGAGTGAAAGCAGACTAATGAGTGAACGACCTAGAGATAGAGTTAGTGACCGAGTGAGTGAGTGAGTGACCTAGTGAGTGAGTGAGTGACCTAGTGAGTGAGTGAGTGACCTAGTTAGTGAGTGAACAAACCTGATGTGTTAGTGGTAAAATGAGCGACCAAGTCAGGGCTAGCAACAGAATGAGTGACCTAATGAGTTAGTTGTAGAATGAGCGACCTAGTCGGGGCTAGCAACAGAATGAGTGACCTAGTATGTGAGTAAGCGAGTGACAGAGTGAGCGACCAGGTGATTGATTGTATAATAGAGTGAGTGACCAGGTGATTGAGTGTACATACCATCACCACAGTAGAAGAAACAAGAACAATGGTCACGGTTATTATGGGGAGTAACAGAGTGAGCAACCTAGTGAGTTGATGATAGAATGAGGGACCCAGTGAGTGAATGACGAAGTGAGCGACCTAGGAAGTAAATGAGTGACCTAGAGATCAAATGAAAGAAAAGCCTAAAGCCTAATGAGGGAGTGATTGATTGACATAGTGGACGACGCTGTGAGTGACCTAGTGAGTAAGTGATAATATGATAACCTAGTGAGTGAGTGATATAATGAGAAACTAGTGAGTGAGTGACAGAGAGAGCGACCTAGTGAATGAGTAATAGAATTAGCTACCTAGCGATTGACTGAGTGACCTAGTGAGTGATTGAGCGAGAGGTGAGCTAGCTCTAGTGCCAGCCCGTTTTCGCTCATTCATTCACTCACTCATTGCCCACTCGATCATTCATTCACTCGTGTCGAACTAATGTGGGTGATTTGTTTGTCGGTGATTTTTCCCACCGATACGTATTCCGTTCGGTGAATCTTCCTGGCGTTGAATTTTCCTAGCGGTGAATTGTTGTCGGTAAATTTTCCGGACACGCTGCTGCAGAGCGTCTGCGGCGTCTGGAGATATTGCGGTGGCAATATCCATAGTAAACGAAATGTGCGAGCGGGAATGAAAGATTATACACATGTAGAAAATTGTGTTGTACAGGGGGTGGGGATCCGTTGATCAAGATTAATGTAGCTTGAGTGGGACATGCCATCACCACAGTAAAAGAAACAAGAAAAATGGTCACGGTTATTATGGGTGGGGGGGACGGGGGACGGTATAACACTGATAGAACATCAGTGCTTGATTCCCCGTGGGATATATGCGATCTCGTTTTTCTTCATCTTGTAGTTTCTAGACGCATCGCGGGGTTTGGTTCTAGCTTTTTTTTCCTTCCAGTGTATACCCATTGCATCAATCGATGAACTATATTAGAATCAATGTCAACGAGTGAATAATTGAGGATTTCAGTTAATTTTGATGAATACTTCTTATTTACGGTGTACAGCGGGATGTGGTCAAAAGCAGTTTCATCCCATTCCAGCATGAATCGATAAATTTCCTGTAATGATATGCTCATGTTACTCCAATGAAGCATTTTTCGATATTTACTCATAAGATAGGTTCGTTCGAATAGATTTGGATTTTGTCGGAAGTGCAAGTCGGAATGAGGTCATGAATGGAGAGGTTTATCGACAATTGTACGATTGTGAGAGGTTGAATAATCGATATTGCGGAAGCATTGGGAGGGGGGGGGGTTGAAGTCGATGAAGTTGCTGATTCGCCACTGAGAGATAGCGACGACCGTCGTCTCCTCATCATCAATACCTGATGAGAGAGAGAGTCCTCAAGAGAGAGAGAGAGAGTCGTGTACTCTTTGGAATTGGTGCTAACGAAAACTCAGGAAAAGGAGGAATGTGCCAAAAGAGAGAAAAAAAAGCGATTTCATTACGAAATCCGACTTGTGCTATCGAAGTTTGTGCTGCAAAGAATGGAGATGAAGAATCTCAAGGAACGCAGTAAAAGGCGTGAAAGGACTTCATATACTATTCGGATGAGCAAGCAATCCACTAGATTGCTCTCCGAGGTTTTCAAAACTCGGTGTTATTCGAATGCTCGAATGTAGAGGGCAATTCCTTAGAAATGAAAAAGTTTGATTTTTTCCCCCTTTCAACTATAGGTTCTAAAAATTCTACGATAAATCCAAGAAATCCTCAAAAGTAAATCCTGGTGCTTCGTTGACTATTTCTTATTCAAATTACTTCAATTTTGAAAAGTTGTGGTTCATGCCCCTTCATTTTTCAACTACTCACCTCCGTGTCTGGATCATATATGATGTATGAAAATGGCTCTTTTACTTTGAAATTGCACAACTTGGTGACCAGTGTGAGGGAGACATTTCTTATTTTCTTTCAAACAAAGCAACAACTCCGGTCTATTGCTATGGGCAATTTACAACCGAGTGAATTGTGCCGGAAGTGTGAGTGTGTGTGTGCACCTAACAGTCTAAGTGCGCATATAGAGTTGTGTCTGATTTTTCAGTGCTGCCATCTATATTTCAGAAGGGAAGTGAGGGAATTACATTGATTCAATATTTGTACCGTTGTAGACCTATTGTGACAGTGTGATAGACATCTTATTTCATTTTTCATTTCATACCGTGCATCTACAATTTTAAATTTTAGCCATTGCCCCGGATGAGGGGCTGGACGGTGTCGGGTGCTTTATTATGCACATGAAAATTGCAAATGTATTACATGTACAATAATAAAACACATTAAAAAAACATACAGTGAAAATTTATACTAGAGCAACTATAGAAAAATTATAGGGGGAAAAACCAACACACAATAGGAATTAGAGAAAATTGCAAAAACAGAGACAAAAATACAAATAGAAGAAATTCACAAAAGCAATTAGAAAAGAAAAGAAAGAAGGGGGAAAAAAATCCTATAGAGCAAAAATTCGATTGGACCCTTAGTTCTTTCTTCTTTGCCGACCAGACCAGGTGCCGGCCACTGGGACTTCAGCATGGCTCGGTTGGACCCTCAATTCTTCTCTGCCGGCCGGACCAGGTTCCGGCCACTGGGACTTTAGTATGGCCAAGTTGGACTCTCGGTTCTCTCTTCTTTGCCGATTAGACCAGGTTCCGGACACTGGGACTTTAGCATAGGCCCTGGTAGGCTTTTGACTATTTCTCAGAGTGAGAGAGATGATCTTTTTAACTGGTGGACCACTCGGAAAAAAAAGACACTCAAAAACAGAAATCCCCGACCGACCAAAAATGCTGTATACATTCATTTTTCAATATTTTCGTTAAAAAATTAAAATATCAAAAAAAAAAAAAAAATAACCTTTATATCCTTTGAAATCAGTTTCTATTAATTTGAATGCTTTTTTGAGGTTGGTAACAAGAAGTTTCTTTCGGAGAAGTTTTTTGTGCAACCCCCAAAAAATGGTTGATTTTGCGTGTTCCTCCTGTTCAGAGGAACGAACTCCAGTGTATTTTCAAAAAATGTAAATGATGGGTGAATATATCAAATTTTATGAATTAATTCATTTAATAAGAGAGAGAAAAAAACTTTTTTCTTCGTCGGAACCTCAAAAACTCCACCCGTCACCTCAGACATCTCTGCTTCCAAACCGACTTCCTTCCTCTACTCTCATATGCCTGTGAAATCTGGCACCCCTATACTCTCTCCAATATAGACAAATTAGAATCTATTCAAAATAAATCCGCCCGCTTCATTCTTAACTGTTGGTCATCCTCTGCCTCCGTCACTGAGCTCAAGCGCCAACTCAATATGTAACCGCTTTTTACCCGTAGATATATCTCTCGGTTATCCTTCCTTTTTAAAATTCTCCACGGTCATTTTCATATCGACACCTCGAACCTTCTAACTCCGGCTTCATACTTTTCAAAAAGAATTAACCATTCACAAAAAATTGAAACCCATCTTTGCGGACATTTACCGACTGGAACAACCTCCCCCCAAACATTATTGATTGTGAAACAATTTTCGATTTTCTTTGTGACATCAATCATCTCTGTCTAACTTCATCACCGCATTCCCTTGTACAGGCCTCGGCCAATCAATATTGAATAAATAAAATAAATAAATTAATTAATTAACTTTAATTTTTTCAGTGCTTGATTGCTTAAACAAAAATACTTTAATTGAAGTTAATTATGTACGATAACTTTAAATAATATTTTTTTTAAATAAAAATAATTATTATTCAAACATTAAATTTTTTTCAAGACATTAAGTTATTAAGAAAAATTTACTTATTAATACAATATCGAAGTATATATATATATATACATATATACGTTGTGCGAAAAATTATTTACATCGATCCGCACTTATCGACTGAAAAGTGCGTTTCTTTCTTTTTTTTTTTCAAGGTTTAGGCGCAAATAATAATTTTAATTTTGTTTCTTCTCTCACTTTGTCAAACAATAGTGTTCAGTGCATGACTGCTCTTACAACTGTTCACATACACCAGGGTGATCGAAGTTATGTCACTGAATAGGGAGACTAACAGATAAGAACTTGAAAAGTTCTCAGAGAAGGATGATTTAAAGTTAATTTATTTTTATTTTTCGGTCTCATTCGAGCTGGAAGAGATCTCGGCAACGGGATAAGTCCAGTGGCAAAGTTCTGGCGTTCATTCAGTGGTGTTAGACGACGTCTGCGTATAATAAAGGAATAAAACGGTGAATCTTCTCATCCAGTGACGTACTTACAGGGGAGACTTAGTGGGCTATAACCTAGGGCAGCAAGTTCAGAGCGGCAGCAAATTTGAGGAATAAGTGGCCAAGAAAAGTGGTAGAATGGGTGAAGGGTGGTGAAATTTGTATAATTCTCAATAAACCCACCTCTGCCCAGACAACAAGGGACTAGGTGATAGGGTGAGCAAAAGAGCGACCTAGAGAGTTTGCAAACACCTGAGCGAGCAAAAGTGTAACTTAGAGAGTGAGCAAAAGTGTAACTTAGGGAGTGAGCAAAAATGTAACTTAGAGAGTGAGCAAAAGTGTAACTTTTGCTCACTCACTTAACTACCAGGTAAGTGACCCACAGGGCAGTTCCACACCATTTAAGTGTCCCGCGGCCCATTTACAGATCACTCAAGTGACTTGGGGGGATTCACAAATCCCTTAAGTGACCTGCGGCACATTTACAAATCACTCAAGTGACTTGGGGATTCACAAGTCACTTAAGTGATCTGGGGTTTTATTACAGATCACTCAATGGCCCGAGGCACATTCTCACTTCAATTAAGTTATCCGCAGCACATTTTCAAATCTCTTGAGTTTCATGAGCGAATTCACAGATCATCTTCATAGCCCGTGACACGTTTTCGAACCAATGAAGTGGCCTGCACTCTCCAAAACGTTGATCACTTTTGCTTTAGATGCGGGTGTACTTGCAGGAGTGAGGGGGAGACCAAGCGGGTTATAGGGGAGGGGGGGGGGGTGAGTGAATTCGAGGAAAGAGTAGTCAAGAAAATTAGACTAGAATGGGAGAAGGGCGGCAAAACCATAAATGCGCCTCTATTCTCATCCACCCTCTGAATCAAGCCGCAAAAGAGTGACATGGACACAAAACATACACAACTGGACAGATTTTCAGACGCCAGCATCAAGTAGCATTTAAAGGCGGCTTTTTCAGATAAGAAAAAAATCGGATTTTTCCCAACTGTACTTCTTGGAATGTAATTATTCACTGAACAGCCAATACGATGCTTTCATGACCTTTGAAATTCAAAATGAAGCATGAACATCGTTGGATTTTGCCGAGCACAGCTCCAGTCAAAATGCATTGCACATCAATCAAAATGTGATTTCTTTTTTCCTATATATTTCTTGTTTTCTCCCTACAAACTACATCCCGTAAATATTTAATGGATGCACGTAAATATTTAATAGAATAATAAATACACACAATTTCTTCCTATCAAATCTCTATATGTACCGTAATGTTTGTTAATAAATTAAAAACACTACATAAAAACTATGAACTGTGAAAAACAATGTCTTATTATTCTTATAGACATTTCCGGCTTAAAACATTTCCCCGCTAATAAAATTATTAGTTGTGGTTTTTGAAAGACGTTATAAGCGGGATAGACTGTATATAACCGTATCGTACATGAATTATTTGAATAACCATATATGCAATTCGGATAATAATTGAAGGAGCGATTGAAAATGTGTTTATACGCCATGCTAGAAAAATATTTTTTACTAGCTTCATCTGCTGTTTATTTAAAACGCTAATTTCTGAATTAATGCATATTTTAAAAATATTTACATGTATATATTTTCTTTTAGAAAAATTTGCATAGTGAGTTATTATTTTGATAAAATTTATTACAACTAAGGTCAATAAGATTGAAATTCGATACATTAAAATATCGGTTAAAATAATTTTTATTCATTTATTTCTCATGGACCTGAATCATTGAAACCCACTATATTAATTGTCCGATTTAAGTTTCAGTTTCGATAATTACGCGTTCCAATCAGAATTAGTTTCGGTTTCACTAGAGGCATCTATTGCCAATTTTAACAATACTTTTTGATTTTATGTGTACGTGAATGATATTTTTTATTTTTATATTTTCTTCTGACAGAAACAATTTTTTTTTTAATAAATAATGTAATTTATTATTTTAACAATGCTTAAGAAAGTATAGTTCGCTTACAACAAAATCGGATATACTGAAATACCGGTTGATACGATTTTCTCTTCTAACTTCGTGAACCTCAAGCCATGAAACATGCCATGATAAAATTAGTTTTACTTTCCACAGCTTCATCTACCTTTGACTTCAAATGAAACTTTCTCATTTTACGCGTATTGTATTACGTTTTGGTTATACCTTTTTTACTTCCTATCGTATCTTTCAGCCGAAAAATTAATTTCTCAAAAATTTACAGAATACTTGATCATTTTGATAAGTTACGCCCACTTATAAAATAATCGGAGATAGTGAAATATTGGTTAATATGGTGTATTTTTTGTCTTCATGTACATAAATCATTGGAATAACGTTCAAAAACTTGATGTCCGTTGCAAATGTATTTCGTGCTGCTTTATTTATCTTGTTTTGAAAGAAGGAACCAGGGCTGGACGAATTTACTACTGTCCAATATGTCCAGGGCATGTAAAAATTTTGACCGGGCGCTTACTGTGGAAAAAAATTGTATTATTGGCATAGCTAAGGTGATTCACCCCCAGAGGGGGGGGGGGAAAGCTGCCCAAAAATTAGGGGAAAAAAATTAAAATACCGTTTTTATGCTATTTTACCAATTTTTGTAAATTTAAATGCTTTTTGCAGGATGGTAACTCAAAATTTTTTTGGGAAGAAAATTTTTGTGCCCCCTACCCAGTCTTTTGTGCCACCTTCAAAGGTAAATCCTGAGTACGCCCCTGTTCAGCCTCCCCCGTTCACTATACACACCGCCGGTGATTTGCCCTTCCCCCCGTTCAAAGAGCCTGCATCCACTTATGCGGTAAACACGCTCTAAAGATAATACATGTACAGTGAAACATTGATAGAACGATATACTCTACTGATCAAGAAAAAATATTGTTAGAGGGGGGGTTATCGTTATATCAAGAGTTATTCTTATCAGTCGCCGCGAAATTTATGATGTTGTTGGCATCTCTTCTGCATTGGCGTTGTTACTACCACCATAAAATGCAATTATAAGCATTTATTCGAAACAAAAAATTTCAATTGATTAGTTGATTAATAAATTCAGTTAGTTGTTTCACGTTGTAAAGTTGTTTATCGCACAATACTTATGTGCAGTATATAGAAAGTAGCTTCACGGTAACTTCATTTACACATTTAGATGGTAAATTGCGCAAAATACCGATGTTATTAGACACCCTCGAAAGAATAAAAACTGGTAAGGGATTTCAAAATATATTGAAGGTGATTTGGAGAGAAATATAAAAAATATCGTTATACATTGATTTACTGTGATAAAGGATATTGTTGTATCGAAAGGAGTTTAGCATTAGACTACAGGCAATTCTAAAAACAAGGTATGAAAAAGTACCTTTGTAGAGGGATTTATCGTTGTATGGAGTATAGAAATCTCACTGTATTTAACTAGTGTCTCGTACTTCGATTCGTACTTCAATGCGTGAGACCTACTACATCTTTTTATAATTTTTAAGTGATTTTCAATTTTTTTTAAACATGAAGAATTAGTATGAAATTTTTTTTCAGTGTTCATAGCTGCAGGAAATTTTTGTGTAGTTTATTTTTTCCCCTCCTTCCATAAAGAGACTATTCTTCTACCTTTCTTCCAATACAAATGAAATCTGAAAAGCATCCACAAAGTAAGACGACAAACAATCGGACAAGTAATTTCAGACGAGTCGCACTTGCAAATGTTTAATTTTCTTGCATAAAATTCCTGGTTTTCATTATCTCAACTCATTTCATCGTAACCTATGCTCAGCTTTTCCAAAAGGCTTCAGCTTACCTCACCAAGTGATACAGTCGAATGCCGTTTTTACGAATACCGTTATAGCAAAAATCTCGTTTTATCGAACACTTTTCTAATCCCCCAAATACGTATACATAGGAACAATGCTAGGTAATCTGTAATTCCTTTATAAGGAAATTTCGTTTTAATGAAGTGATTGCTCCGGTCTCTTCGCGTTCGTTATCACGAGATTCGACTGCATAGATTCTCAATGTCAGTTTTGCAACGAATTAATAACATAAGTCGAGGTATCATACTGAATAGGAAGAATAGGATGAAGTCATGTATTTATTGTGGCTACGTGTTTTCATTCTGTTGGAATATCCTCGATTAGATGCAGTCATGACGAGGCGAAATAAATGAAAATACAGTCGAATCCCGTTAAATCATTTCGTTACAACGAAATTTCGTTATAAAGGAATTCCATGTACAGTATATGCATTGTTCCCACGTAAACTTATCTGGAAGATTGGAAAAGTGTTCGTTAAAACGAGAATTTTGCTATAACGGTATTCGTTAAAACGGGATTTGACTGCATCATGCATTAGCATGTTGTTTAGCCGTACACAAGTATTTGTGCATTCATCTCACTTATAATTAGTTACAATTAGCAAGACTTACTTTTAGATCAAAAATCAATTTCCCTCCCGCTATCCTTCATGATTGTAGTTTGCTCAAACGATGCATCAGCTTGAACAGTTCATTTCACGAGACACCTGCATCGATTGCAGTAGAAACGTTACAGAAGGTGGTTTTACTCTTCACTTGCGCCATGTCATTGTAAAGCAAAGTGAGCATTTCGAATCCATTGTGATGTGATTTGACCCGTGTTAACAAGGAACGATTTTTCACTCACTATTCATTGCACAGATATTGCGCTGCTATATATCAGCCAAAGTTGTAACTAATTTTACAAACCGGTATACTGTATTTAAAATTCCACAGGCTTGCTTATTAAACGTACCACTTGTTTTATCTTACTATCCATGATAGATTCGACATTGTGTAATTTCAAAGAAGAACCGCTTTTAAAACACCCTGTACAATTTGGAATACCGCATCGAAATACCGAAAGTGTTTCGGATGATCATTGATCATCGGTTTCCTCTCACTCCTCCTACATTTTATGAAGTGTTAAGTCACCTGTTGAACACGAGTTCTTGCGCAAATTTATACATGGGTGGAGCCACGTTGTTTGTCAATTATGTATCACTGACGCATATTTATGGTTGAAGGCTCGTTTTTTCTTGTTTCTACTCTCGTGTATGTATGTATGTACCGTTGATAAAAAGGGAGTACGGCTGCACTACTTTCACGCGATTACCCCGGGAGCGAATAGTAATTAGCGCCCGTGGTGCTCCTTGCAATGTGAATTACGAACGCACTCCAGTAAATTAATGGATTTGTTTTCTGTGGTATATTCCGGAAAGTCAAGCGATGTGATGTTGATAAATGACAGGAATTCCTCCCCCATCTGTCACTCTGACTCAGCCATGCGAGCCAAATAAATACGCGCTATATCGAGTTTACTGCACGCTACTGCTGCTAGTGCTGTGTCAGTATGTGTGCATTTATACTGAATTTAGTAGGCCTATATTAAAGCTCATGCCCTCTCCCACACTGCACTATTCTCTTGCGAATTTTGCGTCCTCGTCGGATATAACGCAAAGTTATTTCCGTATCCGCCATTTTTTTTTCCGTTGCTCTATGCTTATATATGATCCAGACAGAGTTCAGAGAATTAGCGATATGAAATACGAGTATATAAATAACAGCGTCTACTGGTCTACTCGTCTCGTATAGTGGAAGCTCTTGTGTGGGATAATTTCCTCCGTCAGAGTTATTTGAAATTATGAGGGAAGTACTCGACGAAATAGCTGAATTCGTATGATTTCCCGAAAAAGGGGGGGGGGGAATTTCGCATGATTTCCCTCCCGCCATCCTTCATGATTTTTCATAAAAAATTGTTCAAGGGGGGCTCCTACCTTTTAGCATAGTGGAAAAACTATGGTCCAGTAGAAATACCATTAAAAATATATTATTGACCATTGATTAATTTCGAATTTGGTGCCAATGTTTTTAATTGTAAATATACGCAAGTATATTTACATATGTTTTACGTATGTTTTACGTATTTAGTATAGAAATGTGCACTGTCATGTTCTATTTTTATTAAAAAGTGGGCGCTCTCATGATACATTTCTTTATCATCATTTTTTTTTAATATCACAACGTAGAAGCTTTCCAGATTGTTATTCGCTGATTGATTGCCGTCACTTTTTTAAAAACAAACAAGGAAAGTTGGCAGTGGTAGTAGTTAGTGTTATGGTTTGTTTGGCTGCTCCGCACATAAAATTCTTAAAAGTGAAATTTCCTTTTTATAATAAATATTCAGTTAAACAACAAAGTAGGTGAATTATAATGAAGTAGGGGGAAAAACTTGAAAGAGAGGTTCTGCTCAATTGAATTTGTATTTTCTTTACGTGGGTAAATGTTTCGTGTAGGATTTGAAGTCAGAAAGGGACAATTTTTGTGTGTGGAGCAGCCAGAACAACCCATAACACTACTACTCCCGCCAACTTTCCTTGTTCATTTTTAAAAAAAGTGACGACAATCAATCAGCGAACAACAATCAACAGCTGTGATTCCAAGTGACGACAATCAACAGCTTCTACATTGTAACATTCAAGAAAAATGATGATAAAGAAATGTATCATGGGAGCGCCCACTTTTTAGTAAAAATACGTAGAACACGAGAGCGCTCATTTCTATGTTACTGAAAAAAATTATGTTACGCATGTTACGCATGAAAAAATAGCATGACATTGATGTAATTAAATAAAAATTGATTCATTAAAGGGAACTATTTAGTTCATAAAATGAAGAAAAAGATTTGAGATCCATTTATAAATTAAATGAGGAAAATAATTTTTGGACCGACAAAAATATAAATTATTAAGAAAAAATAATTTGCAAAACTAATGGGAGGAATTTAAATATAAAAAATAGTTTGTTAATCGTAAAAATAAATTAAATACGAAAAATAATTTGCGTACCGGCGAAAGATAAATAAATAGAAGGTTTAATTTGTGTACTGCCAAAATGTTTATAAATAGGAGAAATAATTTGGGGAATATGGAAAATAATTTGCGCGGACAGGCAAAAGATGAATAAATAGGAGTAATAACTTTGTACCGCCAAAATATTTATTAAACAGGAGAAATAACCTGTGGACTGGCAAAAAATAAGACAGAAAATAATTTGCGGACCGTCAAAAAAATTAACAAAAAATAGTAAAAATGATTTGTGAACCAGCAAATATTGTGGAAAAATTTGCGGACCAGCAAAAAATAAATAAATGCGAAGAAATGATTGGCGGACCGGCTGACGACAAAAACAGAAGTAACAAATTTAGAAACTATATTATATAGCGGCTACTTATATTGAGCGAAATTTTTTGTGGCCCGGCACTATTCTGCGGACCAGAGATTCAAGAACACCACCCTAGAAGGGGTAAGTACCCCCTAGAAATGCTTAGGGTAGAAAAAAAAATTTGCTTTCCTCACTACTTCACCGAACACCACCCTGGCCATATCACTATATTGCAATTTGCTGCCATTAATGAGATGGGTTGGTAATGAAGGCGCTGTCTATTTGTGGTCGCCTCGAGCTCGTTAGGGAAAAAGGTTGATATTGCTTTCCTCATTGGAAATTAATATGAATGGTACCTATACAAGGTGCATAGGTAACAGGGTGTATGGTTGGTATTTTACTGGTTAATATTAACTTACTTATTAATATTAATAACAAAATACTTGGTATTAACTTACAATCAGAGAAAGTATCCAATTCACATAATTTTTATTTTAATAACTTTACAACCCCTTGAAACATGAATTACACAGCTGAGTACTACAAGTGAATTGGAAACTTTTTCTATTGGAAGTATGCCTCTAGGATCAAAGCGCGGTTCGCCAGTAAAATACCGTATGCCCTGTTACCTATGCACCCTGCATACATGGCAAAAATTGCGTAATGATACTTGAAAGCGTAGTGAGGCTTGCGTATCCCTGGAAATGACTCGAGTAATTAATCTGAATTATTTGAAATCAGTTTTATTAATGATTTAAGAAGCTAGTTAATAAACAGTACAAACAATTAGCTTTCATAATTTCATTCTGATTTATCTTCGAAGGAAACTTCAGAAGGATCTTGTAAAAATTTCGTCGTATCCAGTATACATGCATATCCTGTCAAAATCAATACCGACGAGGAATTGAAAAAATTCGATGAAAAAAATCTCCTTTAAACAATCCCATAGTTATGATGGAGGAAAAAAGATTTTAGATGCTATTAATGGAAAAGAGTTGGGGGAAAAATTTTGTTTTTCTCAAAAAAATGTAATAAAAGTCCGGAGGGTTTTTACAAAAGAAGCAGCTCGGTTATGATTATATATCGAACAAATGCAGTCAGATACGAAAAAAATCTTCAAAAGGATTCCAATGCGTTATTCAAAATATGGGCAAAGAATTTGAAGAGTCGTGTTCGATTACGATAAAACGGCTTCGCGAAATCTTCTTGGATCTGAATTATGAATATGAAATGTCTCACAAAGAATATTTCAATGTGCGTGTTGGTCACGTATTCCTAAACTCAAAAGAAAAGGGACGAAACTTGACAAGAGAACATCGATCACAGTCTTCGTGATCGATATGGAACTTTTGTAGTTCTTCAAAATTTTTAGTTGAAAGAAGAATTCTTTTTTTCACACGTGCGCTGTTTCAGAACACAAATACCGAGCCTTGAGATCATTTTTAGAGTGAAAAATAATGGATAGTCTTCCACACAATATAACCGATAGTTGTGGTGTATCATTCGAGGAATTGACTACAAACCTGTCTAGATTCTAAAGGGTAATTGTAACTGTTCATATGAAGCCTCTTTGAATTTTTGCAAGCAAGTAGCTTGCTCCAAGAATTTGCCCTGATTTTTTTTTTTTTTCTACCATGCACATTCCTCCAAGGGCACAGTCAGAGAAAGCAACAGACCTACAATGGTACAATTATTCAATCATTACACTTCACTCATAGTTTGAAAAATAGATGGCAGCACTAAAAGTCACGCAAAATGTTAGCTTAGATGCAGGTATAAGAAAGAACAACAATTGTTTTCCAACCAAAATCGAGATGCATTTAACATGTATACATACTTCTTTCTTCCGGCGAGGAGGGGAGGGGAATGTTTTCCATCGGAGGGTAAATGCAGTCCTGGATTTCCCCAAAGTGCGGGAATATGTGTGGATGAAAAAAAGCCAAATATAAACACATATTGATTAACAGGTTTTTGTTTCACAATGTAATTTTTTTCTAGAAAAAAAGGGAGGAATTCGGACAATGAAATAGGCGGACAAAAGAAAGAAATTTTAAAAACGTACGAGGTCGTTTGAAGGGACTTCAAAAATGCGGACATGTCCTCATAAATGAGGACTTCTGGTAACCCTATTGCATGTAGACCATAGTTTCCCAAACTTCTTGTTCCCCCTTCATCAGCAATTTTTTCCTTTCATCGCCCCCAAACTCAAGTGAACCCATAGGATCCTATGTTAAGTCCGTAGCTTCTATCGTCCCCCCCCCCTTGGACCATTCCATCGCCCACCAAGAGGCGATATTACCCACGTTGGCAAACACTGATGTAGACTGACATTGTAAGATATCTTCATATAAAAAACAAAAACTTTCCTGACTGGTTGTTGCAAATGTATGCAAAAATGTTTGCATTTTCTAACAAATTTCAAACTATCGCTAATGTTTGTGGTTAATATTCACTTGCCATTTTTAGTAACGCTGCGTGTCGTAAGTTGGCCACCGCAACTATATATATATATACACTATTCCACATAAAAAATAAACAAATAAAAGCACAGCCCGGGAATACATTTCTCTTCTTGTCGATGTGAGAATGAATTCAATAAAACAGCTGGCGCATGAAAAATGAATGAGATTTCTCTCATATTTCCGAAAATACATATTTGAAGAGAATTCGAAGACTGAGAATTCCAAAAGGACTAAATCGTGAATACTTGTATGATTTTCGAATTTATGTTCATGTCATGAGATTTTTCATGTTCATGAAATTATGATTGACGTTGAATTGAAGAAAAAAAAATATTTTAATTATAAAAGTGTTTGTTTTTTCTCTAAGTCTTTCATTTTCAATGATAATACATAAAAAAAATAATCGTTTAAAAAAATTATCCTAAGCTAATCTATCTTTCTCTTTTGCAATTACTCTTAGAATCATCTGTACGTCTTTGGTGGTGAAATAGGTTTTGCATCGACCGGTGAAACTCCTCTTTGGATTTTCGAAATCAGTACGTATTGCAGTATCGTACGAAATTTCTTGTCTGATGCTTTCATGGCCAGCGTTCAATGATTTACAAGCGGTTTCCGGGCAATTTGGTCTACGGCATTTTCTTTCTTACGTTTCGCCCACATCTGTGGCAGGCATTTTCTGAGGTTAAACGCACGTAGGTTCGCTGCGGCATGGGAGTATGGAGCCATTCAAGTATTACGTAAGCAGATTTTCAGCCATTTTTGACCCCTTCTCCCCCTTGTCAGCAAAACACTGACCTCCCTCCCCCTGTCAGCAAAATTTCATCATCAGCTTAGAATATTTCATATCTTCAAAAAGGGGTAGTTGATGACGTATAAGCAAACTTCAAACTTGTCATCAAAAGTCAGCAAATCCGAAACCCCGCCCCCCGATGCTGACGTAATACTTGAATACTTGAATGACCCCTATGAAGCCTTTCTCACTTGCCGCGGACACCTACGTGCGTTTAACCTCAGAAGATGCCTGCCATAGATGTGGGCGAAACCGAAACGACAGGAAGAGAATCTCTTTGACCATGACCTAATAACCCGGAAACAGCTTGTAACTCATATGAAATTTGATTCACATTTTTTCATTATTAATTATTAGGCTATGAATGAATTTACGCCATACACTAGAAATGACTGAGAAAATGTTAAATAATACGAAAAGCAGATGTCAATATCATTTAAACATTTATAACGCGATTCCTCTGTCTATAATCCAAACACATGTAAATTTCTAGTATATCTATCGACACTAATGAAATTCCAAGGGATGTTCGTCATGTTTTATTTATGAACGAATGTAGATCCTTCTACTCGCCATCTAATCTAATGTAGCATAGATATGAGATTAAGAGTGTTATAATATATCTATGTACTTTGGTTCTCAACTGGTTCTAGGGGTGTTCTAAGGGAGACCACGGGTGAAAAGCAAGTGGAAAGAAAGCCATGACAGGTGGTTGGCCGCGGAAAGCTGCAAAAAAGGTTTAGATGTGTAATTAAATAATGATTTTAAGTGAAATTTAGTGGGAAAAATTGTGACTACTTTCAGAACATCACTTTGCCCATTTGATCATGATTATGAGACGGCCCTGCATAAAATGCCCAACAACAGAGATGCTCACTGTACTCTAACGCAGCTCTGAATGCGTGGATCCACCTGGGCACGGGCCGGATGGACTGAAGTGTTAGAAGGACCTTATGACTGAAAGCTGTCACTATGATTCACGAGAGTAAATATGTAAACTAGCAGGGTTCCAATTCGTGAGATAAGGGCTTCGCAGATAGTAATATCACTCGCCTGGGGGAGGGGGAGCAAGATGCTCTTGAGATGGTCTCGAGTACAGGGGTCCTTATTTATGAAATTTTCGTTCACTATTAGTTTACTGAAAAAATCAATTGAATAAGCAGGAAACATCTCGGTTCTGGTTGAGGGCGGAGTGCCTTGAATAAGATGGGGAAAGGCCCATACAGATTTTCTGTTTCTCGCATGAACAAACGGGGGCTCGTGCTCAGGGGCCAAAAATTTTCGGTGCCCATTCAGATGCCAAAATTTACATCATCTTAGGATATCTTGATATTTTGTAAAAATATTAACAGATATTATTAGTTTTTGATCGTCTTTTTATAGAGCACGGGCCTTCCATGCCCTTCTCCCTGCAAGCCTCTGCTTCAAAGAATGCTATACATAAGGAACCTCAAAAAGCCATGTTTGCCCAGGACCCGAACTTGTGAGGAACGGGTTTTGGGGCCATTAGAAGAAAATATGGTCCGGGAGGGGGTGGGGGGATCTTGGATGAAAAGGGGGTTTAGAAACACTGCTCTAATACATCTTTAAAAACAATTTTTTTGTTTTTTATTTTTGATAGGATGTAATTAGTAGTCAAGGTATAGTTTTTTCTGGATAATCAATATATATTTATGTATTATATGTATACATACATATTTTCCAGGTACCTCCGCTTGGCGCAAAACTGGCGGTTCGTCGTCACATCAGCCGTCCGGTCGGAGAGGTCACTCAGCAGTCGTTTACGACGATGCGATGTTCATCTACGGTGGATATCAAGATCTCAGGGGATCGTCGTCTGAACTATGGACTTTTGATCTAGGTTTGATTTTGCACTACCGTATATCAAATTAATTTCTCAAAACTTTCGATTCATTTTGCATTATATGAATGTAAGAAAGTTTCCGAAAAATATTTTCACTTCCGCATACAGCGTCAGAGAGTTGGAGCATGATCCTCATTGCGAGCAACCTGGACCAACCTCCACCGAGACACAGCCATTCTTGCGTCATCTACGACGGCGCGATGTGGATTTACGGAGGTTTGACAGATCTACAACCTAGGGGAGACTTCTGGAAGTGGGACTTTGGTGAGTGTGTAAACTCGTGTGCATAATGTATAATTTATGTATACGTAATTTAGATGGTGCTTCGGTAGAAATTTGCTCTATACGTTAGAGACATTCTTCTCTTATCTTATTTTCATGGGAAAAATAGCTAATAACTTCAAATACACAGTAGAATACCAATAATCTGAGCCTCGATTTACCAAGTTTCGGATTACCCGAGGTACTTTTCACAAATTCATTTTCAAACTTAGGTACAATAAAACAACGTGCTAAGTGCTTAACGTCGTGACAAACTTGTTTTCAGAATGATGTATGGTGTCGAAAAACCTCTACGGGCTGTAATGTCAGACCAGTGTTTCCCAAAACGGACGATATCACCTTTTGGTGGGAGGGATGAAGGAACAGATCAGGGGGACGGCAGAAGCTACAGACAGAACATACGATCTTATGGAGGGGTTTAGCCAAAGGGACAGAAATTTATCTTTTCCAAGAAGGGGTTCGATTATCATTAGTAAAACAAGTTTAGAACATTCCTTTGATTAGATAAACATCCTAAACCTGGTGCTCGCTGAAGCACTTAATAGTGCTGATGATGATGATAGAAGACATTGAGAGAGAGAGAACGGCTTTTTCAAAGTACCGTTTGTAACCTTTAAAAATTTCTACTATAAAAATGGTACAGTATTCCATGTAACTTTACACTAAATCCATTTGATCGCCTTAATGCACTATACAGCAATTTAGGGTAATATTTTATTGATGTAATTTCTATCTTTTATAATTCTGTTTATTTCATTTAATGCCAGAATTTCGCAAGGTCCGAATTATCCGAGGTTTTGGTTATCCAAGTACGCTCCGTATTAGCCCTGATAATCGGAGTTCTAGTGTATCTCTTTTGTTTACTATTAAGGTCTGGACACACATATCCGCACCGTGCCCGACACGTGCGTCGGCCGAGTGTAGGTCATCACACGGTCAAAGAATAATTCTTTGCTAAGCAATGCAGCCGTTCACACATATCCGCACCGTAGCCGAGCACCGTCACCGCACCGCGTCCGCACCGTCACCAACTAGTTTATTTTATATTTTTACGGTGACGGTGCGGTCTCGGGAGAGAGAGAGCGCAGATTTTTTTTATAAAAGAGGAGAGCGCTCATTTATTTTATGTCGCTTCTCAATTTTCATCAATTGCTGAATTATTAATTCCATTTATTTCTTGATTTTAATCAATTTCTGCATTATTACTTTTATTAAATCTGAATTTTCAATAGTTCTGGAATTATTTCTTCCGTTAATTCTAAATTTTAATCTATTCCGAAATTATTTCTTTTATTAATTCTGAATTTTCATTGGTACTGAAATAATTTCTTTCAATTATTTTTAATCCATCGATTCTAAAGTTTTCCTTAATTTCGGAAACGGTTTCTCACATTAGTTTAAAATTACCTCCATTAATTTTTGTGTTAATTCACATTTGTGTAGTTATTATTTTTTTTGTATGGGGGTATTTCTTAGCGTTCGTGTATATTCAGTATGCCGATTCCCTCTTCCCACAAAATATATGAAATCTTGTTAAAGAGAGGGGGTGTCCTAAACATTTTTCGTGCCCCGAAATTGTTTGGACGCACCTGGACCCGCTTCTGTGGTACTAGCGTAATATGTAGAAAACATATGGATAAACATTTTCACAACTTTGATGGGAAAACAAAGTTTAAAATTATGTTTCACATAGCATATAACGAAATTTTGCCGGGGAGATTTTTGTTAAAATAATAATGTAAACTTGGAAAACTAACTGGGTTTAATTTCCGATGCTCTATAAATGAATCATTGTTTTGGTTTTAACATAAATTATATATATAAATAGAAAACGGTTCGAAAATTTTTGGGGTTTTTCTTATGGGAAAATATAGGAGACATTTTAAATTTGGTACTCATATCAGATGCAACATGTTAAGCCATAAATGCTTAACCCATGTCCTGTGCTCCAAATGCGGCCCTCGGAAGCATTTGATGTGGCCCGTGACAACAAAAAACAAAACAAGGCTCTCGAGTGGTCTCGAGCACATTTCAAAATCACTTGAGCGACTAATGGCACACCTCCAGTTCACTTAAGTGGATCGTGATACATTTGCAGATTATCCTATTTGAGTGGTTAGTGGCACATTTCCAGATCTCTCGAGTGGCCCGCGGCACGCTTGCAGATCACTTAAGCGGCACGTGCCACTTCTTTTTAGATAATTTTGGAGGATCGAGACTCATTTCTGGATAACTTAAGAAGCCCGCGAAATATTTCAAAACAATGAAGTGGCCCACACCTTCCAAAAAGTCGAGCACCTTTGTGCTAAATATCTGACAAAGGTGTTTCAGCGACTGGGACTTTGGCAATGAGTGCTTTAAATTACTATCGAATACTGGTGAGGCTTTATCATTGAATCCAAGCCCCGGCAAACTAAACACCCCAATTGTTATTGATTTTAATATCCATTTGCCATCTGCAGAGGAGCCAATTTTCAGTTTAGAAGATTCCGCGAACGCACACACACAAAGAGTAAAAGATATGCTCGCTCTTTCGTACAATATGCTCCTACTGAGCTGAGATAAACTTCTCCGAGGTGTTATCGGAATTTGACACCACCTGCCCCTACAGATGATTTTATTTATGATGGCCGTTGACTCTGAATAATAAAAAAAACGAGTGTGTAGGTGAGGAAGAGAGAGTACCCCTCTCCCCCACAGATTGTTTTAATTTCTATATGACTTTTTTTTCTCTTTCTCCCCTTTTATCACTCCGTAAATAATCTCCTCTCTCCAAACTATAAACAAGAATGCATATAGTCAAAATAAGCAAATGGCCGTCTTTTTATTTCCAGCTGCATTTAAAGATTCTATCCTTTTTTGCGGGTTCATCACATACAAAAAATCTATCGGAGATCAATCCAAAATAAAAACAAAATTAAAATTTCTATAAAAAACACATCCACACACACATATACAGACAGATAAAAAATGTATATACATGTGTAGAAAGAAGTGTGTACAGAAATGTTTAGAACAATTAATTATTGTTAATTTACGCTAGGGTTATTATATCCAAATCACTCTTGTTAATTAATTTACTGAACATTTTGATTACACCGAACCGGCTGCGTTAAAGACTTGAAGCAATCGACACAGCTTCGTAGTCAGCATACGGCAGCGACACGGGCAACACACGGAAAGGTGTGGTCTGAAGAGGAACGAGCCGAGCCACGGCCAACTGACGCCCGAGCTACGGTCCTGGCACGGTGCGGATATGTGTGTCCAGACCTTTATTCGTAATAAAATACCGGGTTTTTTTTAAATATTCTTTTCAAGATATGCAAGAATGGACGAGGATAAAAGTACAGAAAGGGCCCGGGGAACTCTTCGGACATGCAGCAGTGCAAGTGATGGGATACATGTATATTTTCGGTGGAGAACGAGTCGGAGTTTCCGTCAATGAACTCTGGAGGTATCATTTTGGTGAGTAAATTCGGCAAACTGAATTCCTTGTGTATTTTCTCGATTCATCTCAATAAAGTCTTTGGTTTCAACGTATAGCTTTTATTTTATTTTTTTCCCCTTGTCAGCGACTGATACTTGGGAAAGGATAGCTGCTGAAGGTGCCCAGCCTCCCCCGAAATGTCGCCACGTGGCCATCGCCAATCCATTGCTTCCAGAGAACGGAATGGTGGTGCAGATGAAGCGTGATAACAACAGCTGCGATACGAGTTTCCTCCGCGTCGATGAGGACTTCGATACAAACATCAACAGGAAATCTCATCCTCCAAAGTCTCTTTCCATGTGCTTTGGACAACAGCCACAGAACCACCACCATCAACATAATAATCAGGATCACGGTGGCAGTCGGAAACGGACCTTCAAGTTCAGAGTCCATCCTGTGTCGAGGTTATGCAGCAAGAGCACCAGTTCCGATGACGAAGACGAGGAGGAGGATTATCTTGTCGGATACAGCCACTCCTCCGGTCAAGTTAATCTCAGGTATGTGGCCAGCACCGTGATATACAGGGTGAATTTCAAGTAATCCGCCAAACGAAAGGGAGAGGGTGAGAGACTAGCCCATTTCATATATTTTGCGGAGATCCATAGACCCATGCATTATCACAGAATATTCAGGAATGCTGAGAAACATGCCTCTCAAAAAAAAATATCCATAGACACAATTAGAATACACATAGACACAAATTAACGCAAAAATTATTGAAAATTTTTAATCGATGAAAATTCAGAACTAAAGCAAATTTTAAACTGATGAAAGAAATTATTTCAAAATGATCTGCAAACTAATGATAATTTATAATTGGTCAACTAAAAATTAGAAATAATTGTTGTATCCACCAATGAAGATGCAGAGATAGTCAAAAGTCCAGAATTAGTCATCCCACAATTGATGAAAATTCAGAATTAATGAAAGAATAAATATCAGAATTGATCAAATTTCAGAATTAATGAAAGAATAAATATCAGAATTGATCAAATTTCAGAATTAATGAAAGAATAAATATCAGAATTGATCAAATTTCAGAATTAATGAAAGAATAAATATCAGAATTGATCAAATTTCAGAATTAATGAAAGAATAAATATCAGAATTGATCAAATTTCAGAATTAATGAAAGAATAAATATCAGAATTGATCAAATTTCAGAATTAATGAAAGAATAAATATCAGAATTGATCAAATTTCAGAATTAATGAAAGAATAAATATCAGAAATGATCAAATTTCAGAATTAAATGAGATGAAACACGTCAGAGTTGATGAAAGAAGTACTTCCAGAATTGATGAAAACAAAAAAAATCCTCAGAATTGATGAAAGAAAAAACCTCAGAATTGATGAAAATTCAGAATTAATGAGAGAAGTTAATTCCAGAATCAATAAAAATTCAGAATTAATGAGAGAAGTTAATTCCAGAATCAATAAAAATTCAGAATTAATGAGAGAAATAGTTCCAAAATTGATGAAAGAAGTAATTCCAGAATGAAATCAGTTGAAGCTCAGAAACTTTAATTTCTACAAAAAATGTATTTTGGATACATTTATACATTTTTTTACTTCTACTACCGTTAGTGCGGGGAACCAAAAATCGCGGGGCTCGGTTCGACCGCACCTATCGCACAGTCCTAAAGGCAGCTCTGGTTCTGATAGAAATTGTGCCACTTTAGAGGATTTTTTCTTTTCTTTCCAAATATGTGCTTAGTTTGCGTGTAGATATTTTAAAACTTCACAAAATTTAGTTTTTTCAGACTTGACTCATATCCCCTCCCCCTTCTATCCACCATAACTCGAAACCGTTAACGATAAGACGGGGTTCCTACCGTGTTTTATGCTCCACATGAGCTCGCCTGTCAACCCCTCTTCAGATTAGGTGAAATTCACCCTACATGATATCTAGGATTCATATTTCTGTTTAACACTAAGTCATAGTAATTACTGTAATATTCATGCAAAATAACGTGAAGGCTAACCTAACCGTTCAATATTTTTAGGTCACTCCGAGAGAGAATATCGAGCAGCCGCCTCGTTCGTAGCATTTCCAGTGGTAGTTACTCTATCCTCCATAACCAGTCCAACGCCGACACACGGCAGTTCGAACTGGAAAGGCTGATGGAATCTAAAACGAACCAGCAGAACAATCAGTGTCGTCCTAGGCTCACCATTCAGAAATCTCAGAGCTCTGACGCAGTACTCGAATCAGACTGCGACAAGCTCGCCACTGCCAAGCAGCTCAGGCCAAGATCTGAAGTCCTGACCGAATCGACCCAGTCGGGAGTCCCGATATGGGTCGAGAACCCGAACGCCACTCTCAGCCCGACGTCCTGGTCCGACGGGCACCAGTTCTACAGTCACAGTAACTTCTCGCATTACCGTCCAGGAGGTCTGTCGATCGTCAGAGCCGGGGAAGTTCACAACGGGTCGTGCACGACTCCGGCTTCAAGACCGAGCAGGTTATCTTATGACGGTCCGTTGTCGACCGTGAAGGACGTGGAGGAGGAAAACAGCGAGAACGCGGACGAAGCCAACATGCTGGTCGAGCCCAAACAGAACAACGGCGATGACAGAAACAAGGATCCTCAAATTTCCTCAGCTAATCCTACGGAAATGCTGGTCGATCTGGACGTCCCGGAAGTCGACCAGGAACGGGCCAGGTACCCGAGCCGATTTGCTTCCAGCTACACGATGTCGGATCTGAACTCTCAGACGACGACGCCCAGCATCGAGAGTCGGGGGATGCCTCACTCGATGTCGCACAGTTCCGGTTACCATTCCTTCACGGACGACGAAGGTGACAATCACCGCGAATTCGCCGGTTGTCTCAATTCGTCCTCGACGACCCGCAAGGGATTCCAGAGGGATCGCGAGCTCGAGCTCAAGACTTTCACGCCGACAGAGGCAGAGAGACCCCCGCCACTGTCTATCATCGGTAAGGAACGCGCGCGTTCTTGGGACCGCTCATATCAGAGGAAACCGATCAACAGACACAGTTTCTCACCGGGCGGGAGCGTCACGCCGACTTCATTCTGCGGGGCGATGGACACCATTATCCAGGACAAAGAGTCAACGATGACTTCCCCCACTTCTAGGGTTTTCCAGAACGAGCCTTCACCAAACGAACGTCGGAGTCGACCTACGTCGAGAAATTCACACAACCCCAGAGTCGAATTCTACCCTTGGAACTTATGTCTCTATCTTTTTGGAGGACCGGAACAAGGTGCCCCGGGAGTATATCGCCAACCCATATCTATTTGGAAGCTATATGTGTGAATCTCCATTCTGTTTCTTTAATACTCTAACCCAATGGTTCTCAAACTTCGCCACCCGTAGCTCCCCCCCCCCCCCCCATAGTCATTGGCTTTTGTAACTCAAACTGTGATTACATGGTATTTTACTGAATAGGGTGTAAAATTATTGAGAAGATTGAAATATAAAACAGTGTCTACTCACAATGCCACTGTTTCTGTAGCTCTCATTGTTACCAGCCTTCTCGTGGAACATCCAACACTACTGCCTTCTTAGGCGCCGAAACCTAGGGGCCAAGGCCATTTAAGCTCCCACCTCCAATAATTTCTGAAAAAAACAATGCAATGAACCTTCCCTCTTCTCAATACACACTTCAGTCCTGTATATACGGGATGACTAAAAAATTTCAACCCACCAATGTTTTCTTCATGTCAGTGCCGCTGACTGCCTTGTCAATGCAGCACATCTAGTCAATATTAAACGAATGAAAATGATTGATAATCTATCCTGCGTGACCATATAACCCAGGTTGACTCTACATAACATGCAAGAAAAACATGCTAGTTGTCACTGCGTGAACCCATGACCTGTTCTCATTGTCAGTGACAATGTATGTATACTGCATCTCACTTAGAGATATGATAAAAAACAGATGAATGCACATTCATCATAGAGCCTGGAATCTCTAGCTACACAGGAAGTCCATAATCACTGCTACGGCAATACGAGAAACATTATGATCCAGACAGACTAAAACCACACAGAAACATCATAATCACAGAAGCCACTCAGAAACATCATAATCACAGAAGCCACACAGAAACATCATAATCACAGAAGCCACACAGAAACATCATAAGAGAGAGGCTACATCCACACAGAAACTTCATGATCATAGAGACCATACCTTCACAGGAATCTTAAGATCCCAGAGCTTTGAGCCAGCCACACAGAAACCTCGTGATCACATAAGCTACAGCCACACAAAAACCTCGTGATCACAGAAGCTATAGCCACACAAAAACCTTGTGATCACAGAAGCTACAAACACACATAAACATCATGATCATATGTGTGTCTTTCAGAGACTATACCTTTACATGCACCCCATGATCACAGAGCTTACAGCCACACAGAAACCTCATGATCACAGAAGCTCTAGCAGCACAGAAACTCGTCACAGTGGTTGTAGCTTCATAGACATCCTATGATCACAAAGACAAAATTCTATAGAAATCCCTGCGATCACAAAAGCTACAGCTACACAGAAACATCATGATCGCTGAGGCTAAAGCTACACAGAGAAAAAACCCTGCCATCACAGAGAATATACCTTCTCAAAAATCCATTATCACAGTGGATATAGCTTCACAGACACCCTATGATCACAAAGGCTACAACTATACAGTAACCCCCCCCCCCCCACGATAAAGGGTGATGACAAAACTCACAGAGGCTACAGCTACCCAGAAACTCCATGATAATAGAGCCCAGAGGCTATATCTGTACAGAAACCTTAACGATCACATAGGCAGCATAGCAGCCACACAGAAACCCCCATGATGATGAAGCCCATGCAAGGGCTGTACACAGAAACCCCCCCCCCCAATCACAGAACCTAAAAGTCCCCTTTTTAAAGAAAATTCGAGAAAAAATAGTCCAGGAAAATTCTTCTTTTTACACCACTGAGCAGCAGACGCACATGCCAGTGTCTCAGACATGTCTCACGTTGACCAGACACAACGATGTCACCGTTTTACCATGATTCCTACCTCCCCAGGAGCCACGGGGCAAACTTTGAGAACCACTGCTCTAACTTGTGTTTAGGTTACTTTTAATTGTTCTCTAGTCATTAGTTAGCCACCAGAGGGAGTATTCTTAGTCATTTTGAAAGATGGAAGAGTTAAAAAAAGAAGTGATACATATTTGTGTAGCGAATAGCATTATAACCGTATCAAGATGTCCAGTTAGAAACGAGCTGCCATAAGCCATTTATATATTTGAAAAAAAAAATTATTTACATAATAATTTCAGAAAATATTCACAGATTCCGTCGTCTTTGATGAGATAAGTTTGAAAATAATGATAATAAAATATAAAATAAGCCATTTTCGAGAGGAGAAAAAATAAAATGAAATTTTTGATATAATTGATGTACGGTGGATTTTTTTGTTTTTCCATGGATATTTGTATATGTAATTTTTTATATATTATATTTGGAACACTGAGAAAGTATAACACGGCCCTTTTGAAAAGATTCATCAATTATTTTTTGAATTATTGAAGCATTGATTAGTTTGTGATTTCTAAGCTTTGATTTATTTCATCAGGAGAGTTCTTGATTGCACATATTTGTTAGCGTGTTATATATTTTTTTCTTTCTACGTGGTGATCTTAGCATTTACGAAACATTTTAGGAATGTTTTAGAATAATAGAATTATTTAATTGATGATGGATTGTTAGAATGGAAAGTAAACAAGAAGGGAAAGGAATTTATTTTAATATATTACATTTATTAAATTTTATAATTTATAAGATGGATTTTTGTACGGTTTTTCTTTGCAATGTTGTGTGATTTGCTTTATGATGTGATATCGTTATTCTTAAATTTTTATGATATTTTAATAATTTTATAATCATTTTTACTTTATCACTTTTTATTTTTTTTTTCCACAATTTATTTTTCATTTTTCATCATAACTTTTTATCACTTTTTTCATCATAACATTTTACCATTTTTTCATCACAAAAAATTTCCATCATTCTTTCATATTGAATAACTTATAAATTGTTAATTGATTTACTTTATAACTTACATTAAAATTATGCAAGTTTGCTAAATTAGATCTTTCCGATGTGTAAATAAATCTCACATTTAAATTTATTTTTTATATACTCTTTTGTTTTTTTCAATTTATGAAAGTTTGTTGTATTTATTTTTCATCTTTACAGTATCAAGTAAATTAAATTCTTGCAGAAGTATTTCTCAAAAAATAAATTACGTATATAAAAACACGAATACAAAATAAAACACATACATTAAATTTGTATTTCTCTTTTTTTTGGCAATTATTTATATTTTTATATTATAATTTCTCTCAATTATCAAAGTTATATTGAGCATAAACGTATTCTACACCGGTACGTGAATTGATAATTTTTTTTTTACGCTATCCGATAATTATTACAGAGAGATTATACCGGATGTATATGGCGATACAAATGAAATAGTATTCAACAGATGTGAAAATTACGTACAGTACAAGTTCAGATGCCATATTATATAATCGCATTAATGAAAAGAAGAAATCACAAATGTGGAAGTGAAATATAATTTTTATTGTATTTGTATGTAATTTGTGTCAGCCGGGATAGTATTTTGTTCGTTTAATTCTGGATTATAACCAGTGTTAATATTAATTTTGCATGAAGCTCTGAAGTGTACAATTGACGTAGGTGACAATAATAGCGAGTAGTGAATTGTGGTGTCTCTGTATAATTGTGTGTGGGCTTCGATCTTGTATTTATTGCTATTGTACGTTGATATTATACTGTAAATGCTTGTTGATGGAATTTCAGTTGTAATTTATTTTCAGTTTTTTATTTCGAATTTTATTGTCATTAGTTTTTACACCGATTATAGAACCTTTAAGTCGAGTGAATTTTGATTATAAAGTCTTTCATTTCTGTGATAGAGATTAATTACTATATTGTATTATTATGATGTTTTCTTTGTGGTAAATAACGAAATTGTGTTGGATATTTTAGATCTTGGCGTCGATTTAATTTTTTTGTTGTTTTTTTTTTTATAGAAAAGTTATAATTTCGTGAGTAATGTTACTGTTTGCTTTTCAATTCCATAGGGGCCAAAATAATATATTTGTTGTATGTGTGTGCAATAACTTATATATAAAAACAGAACAATGAAATTTTGAGAGGAAAGAAGGCGTGTTCTTTGGTTGTTTTTCTTCTCCATTTGTGTTATAGAAAAACTGAAATAGTTCTTGCCGTTTTTTATGATCGGAAGTAAAGAAGGTATAGAAAAAGAAAATGTTGCATATACAACAGGGGTGGCCAACTTCTCTCTGTTCGAGGGCCAACATAATGTTCGGCTGCAGCGTCATGGAAGAAACCGTTTCAGAATTTATGAAAGAAGTAATTTCAAAATTTTTAAGAATTTATGAAAGAAGTGATTTCAGAATTTTTAAGAATTAATAAAAGAAGTAATTTCAGAATTTTTAAGAATTAATGGAGGAACGAATTTCAGAACTTTTCAGAATTAATGAAAGAAACTCTGTAATTTGCGAATTTATGAGAATTGATGAAAGAAGTGCTGTAATTTCAAGATCTTTGAGAACTGATGAAATAAGTAATTTCAGAATTAAGGAAATTTAGAATCAATGAAAATTCAACATTGATGAAAACAATAATTTCAGAGTTTTTAAGAGTCAATGAACGAAATAATTATTATTTCGAATATTAATTACATAAATGTAAAATATAATTTCAGAATTTATGTAAAATATAATTTCAGAATTTATGTAAAATATAATTTCAGAATATATGTAAAATATAATTTCAGAATTTATGTAAAATATAATTTCAGAATTTATGTAAAATATAATTTCAGAATTTATGTAAAATATAATTTCAGAATTTATGCAAAATTTATTCCAGAATTTTTAATAATTAATGAAAGAAATAATTTCAAAATTTTAAGAATTATGGAAAGAAATAATTCCAGAATTTTTTTTATATATGGGCTTATTTATTCCTTCGAAAAACAATTAATAAGAACCTCCGAATCAAATATGAATAAACGTATAGGTTGAATGCTTTTCAATGAACAGATTTGTGTGTTTGTTTCGATCAAACAATTATAGGGAAGCTTTTTGTTTTCCACACTGAAGAGAATATGTTGTTTTTTGGCACTGCGCATGCATGCATAAATCCATGCATATTATATCATCAAATAACATCCTTGAAAATATTCCATGATGCATCTGGCAGTGAATTTATTTTTGGATTACGTAAGTCACATAAAATATACGTCATGTCAGTAGGTAAGTATTGTTCCCGAAGTCTTTTTTTTCTTTTCTTATTTTTCCTTTTGAGCCGGCGTATTCATCGCTAAAGGCACGATTGTTCGGCTATTTTCAATGTCACAATTCAAGTGCTAGCTTTCGGCTGTTACGCGCATGGTGTAAGGCAACTTGGAATAAATTTTTCCCACAGTGTTGAAACCGCTCATTTCTTATCGATTTCACTGTTGTAATGAATCAAATTTCTTAATGGCGCTAGCTAAGATCGATCCTCAGCGACTTTTTCAGGCTTTCGTCAGCTTGGCCAAACCCTCCAGGTATTCAAATATTCACATATATATATTCCAGATTTTTTTGATCATTTTAATTGGTAGAGTGTATTTAGTTATAAGAACCGGCATGAAGAACTTCTAAGCTTTGTAATGATTTTACATACATGTACAATCGCTCTGTTTATTTGGGCTTCATTGATTTCTTAACTCTTTTCAACTTTGGTTATCTATAGCTTCCTTCTCAACCCTTATTTTATAAAGTCTTGCTAAAGTTTAACCCTTAAATGCTCGTTTTTTTTCAAACTATACCAATTATTTTCATAGTTAATGACACATATTGAAAGCCGGAAAAATCATTTAAAATGTTTATTTCAAATTTTACTGCTTATACAGAGCCTTATTAAAGACGTGCAAAACTTCAAAATCACACATGAAATAAATATATTGAAGTAATATTATGCTTGCCGCACATATAAGTATATTAGGACCTCTCAAATTCGGACTCCTCGGGACCCTGGTGATTCCGGATTATGGATCCAAGTTTTTATATTTATAAAAATACAAAGGCCACAACAGGCAAATTGCCCAACGAGAATGCTGAAAGAATTATGTCCATAAAAAATATAGATGTCAGATATAACCAGAATACAGCAACCCAATATAAAAGCATATTTAATCAAAACAATAATAATAATTAATTATATATAATTCCCTGCCCATATAAACGATTATGGTTGTCTTATCTAAGTATGGATAGCTTCTCTCTCGATTTTTCCCACTGTCTATGTCCATCGTACTTCTTTTTAAACTTAAGAGGGGAGAAACTCCCTGCGGCACCACAACCGGGAATTGTCCGTACTATATAGATTATTAAAACAACAATTCTCTTTGAGCATTTTGATTCATATTTTCCTTTAAAAGAAAATTAATAAAGCAATGTATATATATATATGCATATAATAATAGATAATTTAATTTTAAACCATAATTACTGACTTGCGTAATGTTACTAGTGAAAAGATCTCTTTATTCATTCACTAAATGTATATTGCATAAGCATTGCTCAAATCTAAAATTTAACGTAAAGTTTTATTTTTTGAAAATCGTGAAAGGTAGACTTTCTAGTTACATATTCTTCGTACAACATTCATTCTTACTGGTGTTCCGCGTTCTAGCTCTTTCTAAGTCCAATTTTTTCCACATATATTTGAAGAATTATGTTTCCTTTTGCAGCTTATACCTGCAATATGATATGGCATTTTCATGTATGGAAATTAACTCAGATAATCACAGAAAATAATAGAGTGATGGACAAGTTCTAAACAAAACTGGTAAACTGTACAATGGGGATAAATGAAGAAAGAAAAGCTGTTTTGATCAAAAGCTGAAATCTCTGACTAATCAGATTCATTTACACACGCAAGAGTACCATCATTCCTCCAACTTTCCCAGAAGGACGAAAACCACTTCGGACACCTACAATAGATAGTACGAAAACTAAAGAAAATGCTCAATGTTAATAGAGAAGCCAAAACGGAATTTTGGTGAAGTAAACAAAACCGTTCAAGTCTAAGTAAGACTTGAAGTCTGATCTAAGTTAGATCAAATCTGGATCTAAGTAAGGGTTGAGGGGAAAAAAATTTTGACAGAATTTTTTCGGGATTATGGGTGGGCCACTGTGGTGGTCGAGTGGTCATAGTGACGAGGATACGCATTCGAACCCCCACCGTCATCTTTTTTTTTTTTTTTCAAACCGAGCATAACCAACACCCACTGAAAATTCTCTACTAGGTGTTGGCACAACTCAGATCTATCGCTATAGGCAATTTACTACCTAGTGAGTTGTGCCGGAAGTGTAAGTGTGTGTACCTAACAGTCTGAGTGCATATCTAGTGTTGTGTATGATTTTTCAGTGCTGCCATCTATATCTCAGAAGTGAAGTGAGTGATGTGTAGTGACTGAATATTTGTACTGTTTGTATGCCTGTTGCTCTCTGTAGCGAGACTTTATAACGGGGAGATCAGCTCGCATTTGCGCCTCGAAGTTGGGAACCACAGAAAACCAATTTCAGCCGACCGCCACTGTGGCGACGGTGGGTTTGAACCCGGGACTTCGCGACGCGAGTCCGCCACTATGACCACTCGGCCCCCACAGTCACCACAGTAGTGGTCGGCTGAAGTTGGTTTTCTGTGGTTCCCAACTTCGAGGGGCGAATGCGAGCCGATCACCCCTTTGAGAAGTCTCTCTTCAGAGAGCAACAGGCCCACAATGGTACAAATATTCAATCATTACACTTCACTTCTGAAACATAGATGGCAGCTTTGAAAATCAGACGCAACACTATATACGCACTCAGACTAGGTGCGCACACTCACACTTCCTGCACGACTCCCTCGGTAGTAAATTTCCCATGGTGATGGATCGGAGTTGTGCTGGGCTTGAAAGAAAGAAAGAATTATGGGTGTCTGCATTTGGGACGGTCTCACTGTACCTTCTTTGTGATTCATACAATAGTAACAAAAAAAAAAAATCTGATTGCAAACTTTGAGGTAAAAGAAATGTAAACAAAACATTTTAACAAATTAGCGAAATCACAGCCGCACGTGCTCTCCAACGAACGAAGATGAGTTGTTGTCATTAAACGAAATGTACCAGCGTAAATTCAAAATATGAAATGGAAAGAATGTGGTAAAGATGATCCTGAATTTTCAAACTGGCTGCAGTAATGAACGTTTAAAGAACCCTTTGCATGCATGCAAAGCTATGCATTTAAGGGTTAATTTCAGTTGCAAAAAATCTGCTGATTAAGCAAAATAAATGAAGAGAGTAAAAAAAAAAAAATTGGTGTAATAAAGAATACAGTAAAAAGAGAAAGCAAACGAAACTCGTGTCATACATGTGACTGGAATTTCTCATTACGAATATGAAACAGTAGTTGAAGGGAGAAAAATGATCATGTTTTGCCTGACATCACTGGAACTCAAGAAAAAATGCTGTTATAGTTATGATACCTCATTAAATCGTCATTCGGAAACTTTTTCTCTGCCTCTACTTGATCAGCTTATAATCATATAAGAGTCTGCGTTCATTCATTTTTTGAATAGGCCGTATAATATCATCGAAGATCTTTTATATTAGACAAAATCGTGAAATTTTAGGAATTTAAGCTGTATTCAAATTAACTATAACAGCTATCAAAATTCCATTGATATATTGGTATATAATATAAAATATCCTTATATATTTAGTCACTTACAGGACACCCTGTCATAAGTGCTAATGCGGCCTTTATCTCATTAACCATCCGTCTCAGAGGTATGATGTTTAAAAAATGCTCAAAGGACATTCAAAAATTACCCTGTACCAGTTTTGAGAGTAAAAATACAGTGTGTCACAAAACAAAAAAAAATCTAAATTTTTATACGGTGTTCTTTTCCTCTAACTTCCAATTAGAAAGTTGTTGCCCTGTATCCCCTAAGGCGAACAGAAAAAATTCCATGTTTCCATAAGTGCAGTATTCCCCTAAAGCAGCGGTTCTCAACCGGTGCTCCGCGGAGCCCTTGAGGCTCCTTGTGCACTCTCCGCGGCCGCTCGAAGAAAATTAGAAAAAACTAAAATTTAAAAAAATAATTGTAAATATTTTTAAATAGTAAAAATAAATCAGTAACTTTGATAAATAATTAGAAAAATTGGACTACGGGGCTCCGCCATAGATTTTGTTTACTTGAAAGGGCTCTGCGAGTCATAAAAGGTTGAGAACCGCTGCCCTAAAGTATATGAATTCAAAAATCGGAGAAAATTTATGAAATAACAGCCAAAACTAACGGGCAACGCTCCTTTCCCCCATTTATGCTGTCCTTTTCTTTCTAAATTTTTTTCTCTCCAAGTTTTGAATTCTAATATCTAGGTGAATATGGCACTCAGAAACATATTTTTTTTGCTGGCCTCAGGAGATACAGGGCAACAACTTTCTAACTGGAAGTTGAAGGACGAGGGGGGGGGGAGCTGTTTAAAAAGTTGGACTTTTTTATTTTGTTATACTCTGTATTTTTACTCTCGAAACTGGGGTAGTTTTTTGAACGCCCTTTGTGCATTTCTTAAATTGAAACTATACATCTACGACGGACAGTTGATGAGATGAAGGCTGCAATAGCACATACAGGACACCACTTATAATTTTCAATTTGTACTGTTAGAAAACTTGAGTAAAATTTACTGGGTTTTTTCACAAAAAGCGTCAGAATGGATGGCAATCACTAATCTACGGTTCACACTACAGTTGAAATAAAATATGAAAATTTATTAAACTTAATTTAATCGACTGAGAATCGATTATAAATTTTTAACTGGTCGATAAAAAAGTTTTAATCGATTAATCGAATATTTTTCGTAACTTTATAATATTAGTTTATGCCGTAAAAATACAGGGTGCATAGGAAAGTCCCTTTATATCCTGAAAATAACTCTCGAACCGTTGATCCTACTTTCAGTTAGAAAAAAAAACTAAATAACGTGTAGAGAGACCTCAAATACGTTATTTATACTACAAGGGGTTGTATACTTATTAAAATAAAACAAAAAAATCGGACATCCTTCGGACACCTTTCTAGACGGACACCCTGTGCTCAAAAATCCAATTAGAAAGTTGTTACCCTGTCTCCTTGACCCAACAGAAAAATAAAATCCATGTTCATAAATGCAATATTGGCTGAAATATTTTAATTCTAAAATCGCTGAAAATGAGGGATAGAACAGCATATGAAGCGTAGAAAGCGTAGAATTTATAAGATTTTTTTCCCTTCATTTTCAGCCATTTTGAAATTCAAATATCTCAGTGAATATTGCACATAAATTTTTTTTTCTTCTTCTCAGGAGAGACAGATCAACAACTTTCTAATTGGGTTTTTAGGGCAGGCTGTCCGTATAAAAAGTTTTGTATTTTTATTTTGATAACTATACAACCCCCTTGAATTTTAAAGACGCACCTGAGGTCATGCACATTATTTGGATACTTTTTCCGAATTGAAATATGCTTCCGGGATTCTTAGATCAACGGTTCGCCAGTAATTTGCAGCAAAGGTACTTAAGCGTTCATCTCCCATGTACAGTCAAAGCTCGTTAATGAGTCACTCTTGGGAGAGCAAAAATATGTACTTAGTAAGAGGAGTGACTCGTTAAACGGAGTAAGCCATAGCTGTGCCAGTTCCTGTCTGAGGGCAATTGGGACTTCAAAAAGTGACCCGGTAAGCCGAGTGACGTGTTAACCGGGTGACGCACTAACGAGGTTTGTTCCTGTATATATATTTTATTTATTTCGCGCTCTCTCTCTCTCTCTCTCACACACCTGTCCGCAAGATGTAAACTAATATAAGAATAGATTAAGAAATTAAGGCTGTGGGTGTGCTCGCTTAAAGCAAACCAAAGCGGTTAACATATTTGTCAATTCCTGGAATTTTTTCACTTGGATGTTATTTGTTTCTAGAAAATCAGTTATCTCTCAAGGTAGTCACTGATTTCGAAACTACTTTCGATCTCCATACGGTTCACAGTGAAAAACAATAAATTTTCTCGTCTCCTAAAACTCTTGCGAAACTAAATTTGAAACTGACGTCATCAGTTTCCGTTGAATAGGCTCGCATTTGCACGTGCCAAAAAATATAATCGAATATTGATTCAAATATTTTTGATTATGGCCCACTTATCCAAAACGTTATACTGTACAAATACGTATATTTGTACATAATATATATGATATCTAATAGGTTTCGTCAAACAAATGAAGTTGGATGACAAATTTTTCATGGAAATTATAATCGGATTGATCGAGTCAATTCAATGTAACTAAAATTTTTAACTGCGATATAAACAATCGATCGGACCACCCCCATAAAATTTATCAGCAAAATGAGCAGAGTTCATCTATGAGAGTTTTATTCCGTATTAAGTGAGATAACAGAAGGAAATGTAAAACGATTTTTTTTTGTACAGAACAATACAATATAATTTCAATTAGTAAAATTTTATTTGCTCTTTACTGTATAGACATACATTTACGTTGTAACTCGGGAAGAACAATTTGATAAAGTATCGCTAATTTAAACCCTTTAAATTTTTCAAGGGGAAAAAATAACAGATTTAAACGGATTCGAAAATAATTATGGGAATCATCGGGAAAAGTGGCAAAAAAAAAAAAATCAATAATTTCAATCATCGATATCTCAGCGAATTTCACAAATTTTACAAAGTAAATTTTTTTTCAGAAATCTGCAAAGAAATTTTCATCGAGTGTCTTTTTTTTCAACTCGAAGGGTGCATGAAAATTTTTATTCTTTCCCCCTCAACTTAAATTCTCATTGCACACGAGTAAATCTACAAGTTTGGGGCTAAATTTCTCCTCTTTTTCGCTAGTAATTTCCCATTTTGTTCTTAATGAACAGTCAACTTTTTATTGGCACACTGTTCGTGAAACACCCTTATATATAAGTACATACATATACACGGTGTCCCATAAATTCGTAAATAATTTGAAAATTCGTAAAAACTGTTTGAATCGGTATATTTGAGCCCGGTTTGCAAAAATGTTATTCTGACGAAAAGAATGTTTTTGGTACAGAAAGAAAAAATTAGTTCAAATTTTTGTTCATTGAGGACGCTGCACGAAATCAATGCAATTATGCAAATCCGAGTTATATAAAATGCAGGGCATACGATTAACAGCTCATTTTTGAATTTTCCTGCTACCGAAACTCACATAAGGTTTTCATTACGATATTGACATTGGTGGATAAAGTACTATTGGTGAAGTTGTTATACCTCAGCTACGAATCGCCGACTGAAACTTCACGAACGTTTTGGACACAGAAGAGATGGAACAAGAGTTCAGGTCCAATCAGGTCGAACAAAAATTTCAAAAATTTGAACTACTCCTTAATCCCCTTTTCGTGAGAATACGTTTTTGGCAAATCGCATTCAACCATGCCAATTCCTTCAGTTTTTTTTATGAATTCTTAAACTATTAACGAATTTATGGGACACACCCTATATATATACCTGGAGTTCTGAAACTGTGCGCTGCGTCGCGCTGGTGTACCACCAACCTTTGTCTGAGGCTCCACGGGTACAAAAAAATTTGGGAACCCCTGCCCCCGAAACAATATACAATTGTCTGGGGAAAGAAAACCAGTTAAAGTTGATCCTACTTATAATGTTCCCACTTGAAACATTTTCCCGCTTAGTAAGTCTTCTTTTAGTCACCTTAACCCTAACAAATTATCATCAAGATTTCCAGCTTAAAACGTTTTCCTGCTTACAACATTTTTTCAAAAACGTTATAACCGGGATCCACTGTACATGAAGAGAAAAATAATAATCAAAGACTAAATCTTTTGATATCTGTGAGTAATTTTCGCAGTTCCAAAATCTGTTACACCTGGAACTATGTAATATAATAAATTATAGTAAGTTAACTCATGCTGTTGCTTTTACGGAGAATTCCAGCTGATTTCCAAACAGTAAAAAATGTCTAACGCAATCTCCCTCAAAAGAAGCCGGCTCTCAAATTGTGGTATCAGACTTTAAACACTGAGATAAGCAGAATCAATCGCGGTTAGTGAATCGGCTTTCACTGATTGTGCCAATTCACACACACACACTATCCTTTCTTCCGGGTTTATCGTCCTAGTGATGCATCAAATTGAGTCACCATCTTCTTGGAGCACCGGAAACGAATCCCTAAAAAGATAAAAGTCACAGTTCAATATTTTTTTTTGAACAGAAAAAAAATATATCTCCGATTCATTCTCTTAGACAAGGTACTCTGTTAGGTTATCAATGATTAGTAAACATAATCGTGATCATTATGAGTGTTATAGTCAGAGGCGCATTTATGGTTTTGCCGCCTGTGGGAAACACGAATTTTGACGCCCTTCTACCATTCTAGTCTAATCTTCTTGACTACTCTTTCCTCGAATTCGTCACCCACGACTATATAACCCGCTTGCCCCCCCCCTGCAAGTACATCTGTGTATATGAGTCACTGTTTTGTTCACTCCCATGCTCACACACTCTCTAAGTCGCTCTTTCAGTCATTTACATGCCTGCACACTGTTTTGGTCACTCACATACTTGAACACTATTTTGGTCACTCATATGCTTGCACACGCTCTAGATCACTCTTTTGGTCACTCATTGACATGGTTCCTTGCTTTATAGGTCACTCTTTTGATCATTTACACGTCTATACATGCTCTAGTTCATTCTTTTGGTTATTCATATGCTTGCACGCACTCTAGCTCAAATTTGAGAAATGGGTGATCAAGGAAAATTAGTAAAAAATGGGAGAAGGGGTTACGGTATGAAATGAAATGTCAAACTTCGCATGACCCTTAGGCGATAAAACCATAAATCCGCCTCTGCCTAGAGAGTGAGGGACCAGGTCAGTGAGTGACGAAACGAGTGATTTAGAGAGTTTGAAAGCATATGTGTTACCAGAAGAGTTACCTAAAATGCGAAATGCAATTGATCAGGTCAGTGAATGATCAAAAGCGTGTCCTAGAGCAGCGTTCTTCAACAGTTTTTTCCACTTGCGGACCGGTGAAATTGAGTGAAAAATTTTGCTGACTCACATAAACGGGAGAAAGGATTTGCGAAAAAAACAATAATAGAAGGAAAATTTCTTAACCTCCTAACTTAATATATTTTATCATGTAATAAACATCGTTGAGCTTTGAGCCCTGCTGCCACCTATCAAATAAAAACAAAACTATTTGTTGTAAGTCTAGTCAAATTTAAATAAAATAAGGTGTTGGTTTTAAACCGGTGTGCAACATGAAAATTAATAGTGCATACGGTATGACAATATATTTTCCATTTTCATGATGCACACTGGTGTAAATGTTTTTCATCATATAATATAGATCACTTGATTTATACGCAGGCATTTTCGATACACAGCACAAAATTAATTTGCACTGGGATTCTTACTGCCATCTATGAAACAAAAACAAACAAACTGCAAAATTTTTCTAGCAAAATTTATTGCTGGTCTTAAACCGATGTGCAGCATGAAAAGGAATAGTTTGTATGTTATGATACTACATATTGTTTATTTTCAACCTGCATACCGATGTATGCCTAAATCTTATGCACCATAATATCGGTTACTGTGTTTTTGTGTTTAACAGAAAATGATTTTGCGGCAACCGGTACTACGGTGCATAAGATTTGCATCGGTATGCAGGTTAAAAATATAAATAATATATAACATCATACCATTTACTATTTATTTTCAAGCTACAAACCGGTATATAACCAACAGTCAATTTTACTTTGAAAATTATAACAAACAGTTTTGTTCTTATTTAATAGATGGCAGCAGAGGTCCCAGCGCACAATTTCTCTACTCCAATTAATATTTACACGCATTTCTCTCTGTACAAAAATATCGGAACGGAAAAGCGTATAGAGAATTCCAACTCTTTATATTCTGGGCAACATAATTTATCATTTTGGCATTTAACATTTTATTCATATACCATCAATACTTGCATTTTCATTATCCCATGTTTTTAATTTATTTCCTGAGGAGGTGGTTGTGGCAAATCCCGGGATTGAAATGTACGGTCCAACAATCATTATCATCATTATTTCAACGTGTTACACTACAAAATTATATTGGTGGAAATTTTTTTTAAATTCAATTAGAGCTCAGTTTTCTAAACTATTCACGAACGACAGTTTGAGAAATGCTGACCTGTGTTATATACTTTTGTACGGCAAAAAAATTTACATCGATTATGACGATAGTATTTAGAACGTGCGAGTTGTTTAAACTTTAAAATTAATAAATAGCATGCGAAGGAAAACCGCTGCAGGAAGAAGTGTACCTTATCGTTACTCGGATTTCAAGTCAAACTTTCATTTACGTAGAGAATAGTTATAATAATTAAAGTGCTTTTTGTGTTCACAAATTAAGCGTGTTAAATGTTCCGTATCTTTTTCTTATTCGTTAAAAAGAAAAAAAAACAATGTCGTAGAAGGGGAAAAAATTCAGTTTAGAAGGAAAAAGAACCTACCTAAGAGGAAAACTAGACTACTTCCTTGTTCTGTAGTACATATTGGACAGTGCATCTTATTATAAAAAAACGTAGATTTTGTCTAAAAAAACAATACGTAATTTTCAAGAATGCTTCATATTTAAGAAAAACTAATCAATTATTTCTACGGGTAATTATATTTGGAAGAGAGTGAATAACGCCCATTTATAATCCTGTGAAAAAGCATTTTGCTCTCCTCTACAGATAATTTTGATGAAGCAGTTTCATGCATTCAGTCACTAATCCCAATTCCAAATGATGAGCCCGTACGTAGGAGTGTGCATTAGCGACGCGACATGAGAAAAACACGAGGGGAGGGGGGGGGGACTCTGAAAGTTGTCAGTCATCCCATATATATAGGCCTACATAGCTCGAGCCCGTACGCATGTTGGGGAGGGTGTGTGTGTGTTGCATTGTGTATGCATTAATTATTGGGGGGGGGGGGGGCGTGCTCAGCCCAAAGCCTCCTAGACAGTATCCAGGAGGTTTTGCTCAGCCTCCCAGGTTCCAGTACCTATGTGGCATTAGATTTTCTGTAGTGGGGGCGGGCATCTTTTTCTTCGTCTCTTTAGCTACGCAGGTGAAAACACACACGCGCTCGCGCCATAATCTAAGCTCATGCCAGCGGCCGTATGTAAGTAAATTTTCATATACGATTACTGTCTGTTGATCTCTCTGGCGAGAATTTTTAGCAGGAAGATAGGCCATTACCTCCTACATAGGAAGTAGCGGATCGGCTCACATTCACACTCCTCGAAGTTTGGGAAACCACAAAAACCAATTCTAGCCTCCAGCTGACCACCACTGCGCCACCTGCTGGAATCTAGCCCTTGGAAATGTCTCCTAGATGCAGAGAAGCAGTACCGTTCGCAGTTTCTTCTACAATCCGTCAACGGGTTAATGATCCGGTTCCTCGTAACGCCCATACGACCACACAACGGCAACAACTCAGCTCTGCAATGTGTCTTCGCAACATCTCTTTACATAGGAACCTATGACACTATTCAGATAGCCTTGATCCATATACACTCCTTTCCCATAAGGCAAGAGAATGTGGGTTATAAGTATCCTTGCATCCAGTGAGTATGTACGTAGACCACGATCTCCTGTACGATTATACTATGTAAGTTATATTCTATAGAGTACCTAGATTATAAATATTTAGTTCGAAAAACAGAGATGACAGCAATATAACAAAAACATTACCCAGAAACCAACTTCACGTTAGGTTCACAACACGTTCATGTACCAATTCACACTCCAACATGTACCAATTCGTTAGAGGTTCCGCAAAGAAATATGGACGAGGTGCATGCGTGGTTAATAGCAGGACCGTCTTAAGAGCATCATGTGGGACCCTCCTGGCCAAGTGATTTGAGTCCCCACCTGGTGAATTCTAGGAAATGTCAACCAGATCTAATTTTTGTGGGGCTTCTTTTTCTCTTGAGGCCCCCGAGCCGTGCCCGGGTGGACCCACGCGTTAAGACGGCGCTGGTTAGTAGCATAGGCGTACGCAGAATTTTCTCGGGGGGTTTTCAGATTTTTTTCCTTCTGATAAATAGGGGGGGGGGCTTTTACTTTTTTCCTGCAAAGTAACACTATAATCTTGGCTCAGGGGGGGGGGGGGGAGGTGGTTAGAATCACAACCCCCTTCCCTTGTGTACGCCAATGGTTAGTAATACCAAACGAGTTGGATTGGAAATGTGGTCGCCTCAGGCTCGGTAGGGGGAAAAAACTTTATTTTGATGCTCTTCCCCAGGATCGAACCTGCGTACTTGACGGCAACCATCATAGTACATCACGAGCATCTTACCACTGCACCACTTTTGGGATCTGCAGATGGGGCTTCAGTGCCCCGGTCGCTGGGTAACAGAGGGCAACGAATTCATTTACATTTTTTCAACATATAGGGGCGCAAAAATGCGTATTTGCCCTGGCTGACCAAGCATCTAGTTGCGACCCTACCCTCAGGTAAGTGTGGTTGGAAAAGAAAAAGCACTGTGGTCAGGGCCCGTCCATCTTCTTATGCTCGGAGTCTGATCGAGCAAATATGAATTTTTGGAGGCCCTTTCTATAAAAGCAGCCACTTTTGGGGTCCTGTTTATTTGTGGGACCCGAGCACGAGCCCCGTTTGCCCTTGCAAGAAACAGGCCCTGAGCATAGGCGGAGATTGACTTGGAAGTCTGGGGGGGGCAAGGTCATTATTGCTGGGGGGGGGGCACGATGATAATGAGATCAGCTCATATACACACATATACATTAGATCAGTCGACTACACCTTTAACGCTGGGCCCCCCCCCCCGTATCTCCGCCCATGGCCCTGAGCCTGACTGCGGTGCACGAACGCGAGCAGAGGCGGATTTAGCAGCACGCGCAAAGGGGGCTCAACACCCCCTTCTGTAGGGGGGGGTGTTTTCTCACCCCATCTTCTGAAGGGTCCCGCTAAAACCCCAACTTCACACTTCTTCGTAATTTAGGAGGGGGGGGGGGAGGGTAATATTTTCTTCTGTGCCCGGGCCCTCAATCCGCCTCTGAATGCGAGGCTACATTTTATTTCTCTGAAATCATTAAAACGAAACTTGTCACTCCGAGAACAATTTCATACGAATTTACGACTTCATTGTGGTTTCAGCGTTTTTCAGCAGGAATTTTTTTATTTTTTTCGTAATTATTGTCGCAATCGGCAAGGAATGAGGGGGAAAAACAGCTGCTTTCATAAAAATGCACGTAGTAGCATCAATCACAGACGACCTTGCATTCGTAACAACAATAAAGTATCCCGTGATTGGTTCAAGTTAACAGAAACCCCTCCCACTTCTGGATTGTATGCGTCATATTTGTATATGTTGATTGGGAAGTGTTTACACGTGACTCGTCATCATTTGTGGTCGAAGAGTTGTTGATACGCCAAGCTGTGCTGTGTTGTCAGTTAAAGGCTGTATATTGGGTCATAAATTTCTCCTTTCCTCTCTGTAAGTTATTCATTTTATTTTATATTATTTATATAAAACATACTATACATATTTTCACCTATTTACTTGGTCTAGGTGCGTTTGAAACCGCATGGAGCCTTTGTTTGCAATTTTTTTTGAAGGCCATGCTTGTAGTCATATGGGAAAAAAAGGGGTTCTCACAGCTGGCCAGTAACTAGGCTGCGGTAACCGGAGCACTGCCACAGGGCCTTGATCTGAATGCGGAGGGGAGGGGGCTAACAAAAAAAAAATTAAATTTTTTCAATGGACGCCAGGAAAAAGTCTGGCCCAGGGGAGGCCCCCTTCGTCAAGGCACGCAGCGGCCCTGTCTCTCAGCTATGATTTTTCGTGGTCATCTTTCGACTGAATCTTTAGTGTTAAAGGCGGATTTAACGGCGGACGCACCGTGCACCCCGACTTCTGAAGGGACCCACAAAACCCCAGTTTTACACTTTTTCTAATTTGAGGGGACCCACCTTGATCAGTCTCTGGTGTTAAAAATGTATAAATTTTTTCACATTTGGGGAGTCACCAACTCCTTAAGGGCCTGTCAGCTCTTTCCCCCCCCCCCCCCACCGTGTGTGCGACTGAAATTCAATTTCTTGATCCAGGGACAGTAATTTTTTTCACATTGAAAAAAGTGGCTTATTTAAAGTGGCTACAGGGGCGGGAAGGCGTCTCTGGTGCTATGGGTGCTGAACCAGAATGGTCGCAATTCATCCTTTAACCTTATCATAAAAATTGCAAGGGGATGCCATAATGCGTGTATGCCATGGCTGCCCAAGCATCTAGTTTGCGGCCCTGCATATTTACAGAGCAAATTTGAGAGGTGAACAGAACTGTCTGAAGAGCATCGTGGGAGCCCCTCAGGCAAAGTGATTTTTCTGAGCCTTCTCCTACTGGCTAGAAATGATTGCCTACCAATTAACATGCTTACTCTAGGAAATTTGAACCAGATCTAATTTTCACGAGGACTCTCCACTTGAAGTGTTCAGCTGGGTCCATGTGTTAAGACGGTGCTGAGAGTGAGTGACCAAAAAATTAGTGAGATGGGACATAAATGGACCCATTATAAATCTGTCTGTCTAGAGAGCGTGGGACTAGATCAATGAATCATCAAACAAGTGACCTAGAGAGTGCAAGCAGGGCCGCAACTAGATGCTTGGTCACCCGGGACAAGTGCGCTATTTGGTGCCCCCCCCCCCCTGTAATGTTGAAGGAGAGGTTTGAGAATAAAATTTGTGGCTCCTCTGGTGCAGCGCCCAGGGCACGAGACCCATCTGCTCCCCCCCCCTAGTTGCGGCCTTGTGTGCAAGCATGGGAGTGAACAAAAGAGGAACCTAGAGAGCAGGGCCATCTTAAGAGCACCATGGGCCCCCGGGCCAAATGATTTTTCCGAGGTCTTACCTAGCAAATTTTCGAATAATTGAACTAATTTTTCTGAGCCCTTCTTCTCTTGAGGCCCCCGGGCCGTGCCTGGGTGGGCTCATGCGTTAAGATGGTCCTGCTAGAGAGTCCGGGAGGGGGGGGGGCTTCAAGAGAAAAAAGGGGCTCGCAAAAATTAGGTCTATTTGAAATTTTCAAGAGTAAGCATATAAATTTGTAAATCAGCTTCAAAAAAGGGGTCTCATGATAATCTTAAGGTGGTCCTGAGGGTGTCTAGAACATGTGCAAGCATTTGAATGATCAAATGAGTGACTAGGTCAGTGAGCATTATAAAAAAAAGACCTAGAAGAATGACCTGAGTATGGGACTAACCAAAATATTGATCTAGGGCTTGTGAGTGCATGTGAATACCTAAAAGATAGGGTGCGAGAGAACAAAGAACCTGGCCAGTGACCAAAAAAGTGATCTAGAGAGTGTGAATGACCAAAAAGAGTCACCTGGAAAACAAGGAACCAAGTAAATAAGTAACATAAAAGTGTCATAGCATGCAAGTGTCTGAATGAGTGATTCAGAAAATGAGGAATCCAGGGTCTGTGGACGACAAAAGAATAATATCCTAAAGTGTTTATGGGCATGATGAAAAAAGTGAGCTAGAGCATGTGGAAACATGTGATTGTCCAAAACAGTGAGCATGGGAGTGGCTAAAAGTGTATGTAAGCATGTGAGTATCCAAAAGAGTGACTTAGAGACATAATGGGGGGGGTGGAGTAGCAGCCAAACAGGTTATGGCACAGGGCAGCGAATCCGAGAAATGAGTGGGTTCAAGAAAATTAGACTAGAATAGGAGAAAGTCAGCAAAACTCATGTAGCCCACGGGTGGCAAAACCATAACCCCCCCCCCCCCATGTAAAATATTCCCTAAAAATCTGAAAATATGTTTTGGAGGAAATTGAAAGTTTAAAAAGCATTGAAATTATACCTTTATTCAACAATGTATGCATTTAAAAATTTGGTTGAGGCTTTCACAACATGATTACATGATCGTTATATTCTCCCAGTGGACGTAGGCAAAGAAAAAAGATAGTAATAAAAGACACCGATCCTGAACAAATTCAATGCCTGTTATTCGAAGTGAATGAGAATAGTTTGAGGTGAGTTGTTCTTTGTTGTACAGCCTATTATATTCATAATTGATTATTCATTCAATTATACAAGGCCTTGTTAATGTTCCACTCTTGGGGTATCGTAATAACCTTACATTGTGAATAGCATCAATTTTTGTAGGCTTGTACTAAGCTACCCTTTCTCACTAATTTGAAGGGGAAAAGCTTCGAAGGATTAAGAGCTTTACCACTAGCTTAGCTACACAAATTTGCTGCTTTTCTAGTCTAATTTTTTTTTGACCACTCATTACTGAAATTTGCTGCCCTGGGCGGTAGACCTTTCTTCCACTTCTGTCAATATGCCTCTGTCTACAAGTCTCTCTCTTGGTTGCATTCATGCTTGCACTCAAGGGCGTAGCTAGGGAAGGACTTGGGGGTCTGGTCCCTCCCCCCCCCCCCACCGAAATGTGAGAAAATGACCGAAAAAAAGGGAAAAAGATGGGCAAATCTATTCTGTCACTTTGGTTTCCCCCCCCCCCCCATGCTTTCACTCTCTAGGTCATTTGTTTGGCTGCTCGTGGACCTGGTCTTTTTCTTTGTAGGTCACTTTTGGCATCTCCCATGTTCATAAACTCTCAAGGTCACTCACATGCTTTCACACTCTCAAGGTCACTCACATGCTTTTACACTCTCTAGGTCACTTGCATGTTTTCTAGGTCACTCTTTTGGCTGCTCATGAACCTGGTCTTTTGCTTTCTATACTCCTTGAGCTCCAAAGCAGAATATGCCAAAATCTGCAACGTATGTTGTATAACAATCAGTGCTACTACTACTTAACCTTGTACACATTCCTCTAAGGAATTTCTAACAAATTGATAAATGCTGGAATGTGCATGTACGTTCCGTGAACCTAACGTGAAGTTCTATATAGTGCTGCCATCAATTTTTATAATTATGAGTGAATTGTAATGATTGAATAAATGCACCGTTGTATGCCTGTTGCTCTCTGTGGCAAGACTTTTTAACGGAAGATCAGCTCACCTTTTCACCTCAAAGTTGGGAATCACAGAAAATCAACTTCAGCCAACCACCACTGTGGCAATGGTGGAGTTCAAACCTGTGATACTGCAGAAGAATTTTAAGAAAAGTTTAGAAAACACTGTTATGGATATTTTTACCGCAGAATATTTCCAGTCAGCTGATAGCTTGTTGCAGAACAATGCAAAACATTGTTTTTAGGTTTCTTGGTAACTTCTATGTTTACAAACTCTCTGGGTCACTCCCATGCTTGCACACACACTAGGTCACTCTTCAATCTTTTGGATGTTCACTGACCTGGCCTTTTTCTCCTTATGTCACTCTTTTAATCATTCACATGCTTACAGACGCTTTAAATTACTCCTTCATTCAGTCCCCCTCACACGCTCTCTAGATCAGCAGACCCTTTCTTTTATATAATTTCTATGGAGGAGCCCATAGGTCTATTTTTATTAATTCATCAAAGTTACTGATTTATTATTATTCAAAAATACTTATTATTTTTTCCAAATTTAATGGTTTTTGTATTTTTCTTGAGCTGCCATGGATCCCCTGTGGAGTTCACATGGAGCCCCAAGGGCTGTGCAGAGCACTGGTTTAGAACTGCTGCTCTAGATCATTCTTTAGATCACTCATATTCTAGGTTACTCCTTTGATGATCCACATTCTCTAAATTGTTTTTGGTCATTCACTGACCTATTCCTGTGCTCTCTGAGTAGAGACGGATCTATGGTGGGCTATATAAATTTTGCTGCCATCCTCCCACTCTACCAATTTTCTCAGCCAATCATTCCTCAAATTTGCTGCCCCCTCCAAACTTGTTCCCTTGGGCTATAGCCCACCATGCATGACCCCTGTAAATATGCTACTGGGTGTCAGAGTTCTTAGGGAGCAGGGCCCAGTACATTGCTTGGTTCAGGGGGCCTTAAACACCATAATCTGCACAAAAGCTCACACTGCAATGCTTCTTCCTATCACTTTACAGCAAAAAAACAATATGTATGTAGGTAGCTACTCTTATTTTCTCTCCAATTTTATCTGTTTCTTTTTTATTGTTTTATCAGTCATTGAGTCTTTTGATCTCCACAATCACATCAGTTGTTCCCTCTTGTCCTTTTGAATTGTCTTGAAATTCTTTATGATCGTTACATAATCTTGATTATTACATAGGGCTTCGATTTTCTGAGATAAATTTCTGTTATCTCTGCTTTGTTACTGCTTATTCTAGGTGTGTGAATTATCTTTTTTTTTAAGTAGGTTTGACCTCTCGTGACTTTTTTAAAAGTTGAAAAGCTTTTAACAATAATATGTTTGTTGCTCTCATTATTAAAAAGTTTCTTCTTTTTTTTTAAATTCTGTGTCAAGTTCATTGTTTCATAGGGATGATAATTAGTTCATGAATATGAACCATCTCTAGGTTCAGGCATATTTGCCGGGAGGGGGGCTTAGCAGGCTATATAGCCTAGAGCCACAAGTTTGTACGGGAAACGTGTTTGGTGAATGAGTAGTGGAAAAAATAGAATGGAGGGAGCTGGTAAAATATGTATAGCCCACAGGCAGTAAAACCATAAATTTTCCTCTGTGCCTAGAGAGTGAGGGACTAGGTCAGTGAGTGATCTAGAGAGTTTGCAAGCATGTGAGTGAACAAAAGATTGACTTGAAGAGCAAGAAATCAGGTCAGTGAAAAACCGAAAAAGTTTGCAAGAATGTGAGTGATCAAGAGAGCAAGGGACCAGGTCAGCAAGTGACTAAAAGTATTACCTAGAGTATTTGTGGGCTTATGAGTGACGTAAAGAATAACCTATAAAGTGAGTAAGCAGAAGAGTGTCCTAAAGAGTTTGCAATGACGTGACCAAAGCAGTGCAGTGTGCTGCCATGTCACAAAAAGAGCATGGAACCAGGTCACTAAGCAACCAAAAGAGTGTGTGAGCATGGGAGTGATTTAAAGTGTCGACATAACCAAAAGATTGACCATGAAATTGTCTTTTTTTATCTTCAACCTGTAGCTGCTAGGTTTATATGTATGTTGGGATGTTAACTCATTTTTAATAAAATATTGATTTCAATTGATTATTGCATTGAAATTACATGTTGTCCCCCTTGTGCCTGAAACATGAATGTGCAAATTTCCAAAATGTGGAAGTGACGTTTGAATGTTTAATTATACCCATGCTACTCTATGAATGTTATTTCCCTTAAATACCTTAACATGCTTGTTTCAATGGGGGTAAATGTTCGCTTTTCTTGCAAAACTTAGACAGCAAAATAAGGGATCCAACCAGCTGATAAACCCAAAAAGTGAAAATTTGCGCATTCGTGCTTCTGGCCAGAGGGGGACGAGGACAATATATGATGCAGTATGATTCATGTTAAAGATGAAATTTTTATTCAGGTAAGCATTCATGAATCAAAGCTTATGAAATCATTGTTTTGTATTTTTTTAGCAAGCTTTTTTTCTGGAACTTGAATTAAAATTTTAATAGCTATTGTATTATTTCATCTCATATTATGTGCAGGAGATAGACAGATATGTAAATTTCTCAAATAAAAATCCAAATTTTGCAAGAAAGGGAGAAATTCTAAATTGGAAAATTTGACATTCACAAAATTAAATATTTTCAAGTTGAGAATTTCGCATTCATTCATGGTCGGATCTTGATTCCTGGGAACTATGCCGCTGTAGAAAGCAGCAACTGAATGGGGGATTTTTCAGGGTGCCAACTAAAAGGGTGAGCAAATTTTTTTTTCCACCAAAATATCATTCACTTACACTTATGAAATGGCCTGAACCTCCTCTGTACTCATTGTCAAAAACAGTTTTTTGATCAAAAATTATGCTTTCCTTCGGTAAAAAATGCCAAAAAAATTTGCATTCATTCATAAAAAAAACTTCAAATCCAAAATCTTGTGTTCATTCACAAAAATGTTTTTCAAATCAAAATATGCATTCATTCACAAAAATTAAAAATTATGATTTTTTTTCTAAGTTTAATTACAAGGCCAAGTATTAAAGTACTGTGGACTTCATTGAAAATTCTACAATTCAAGTGCTCAGCAACATTATTGCCTTTTTTCCTTCAGAAAATTATAAATTATCAAGATTTCGTGAAAAGTGATAAAAATCGAATTATCACATTTTACTTATCAAAAATGGCAAAAAAATTGCAATTCAATTGTCATAAATATGAAAATCATGTAGCACTAGATAGATCATAAAAAGTAGATTTTTATGCAATTTTGTTTCGCATCAAGTTTGAAACATTGAACTTGGCTCTAAATGAGACAAAAGTCAAGTTGATTCTCTTTATCTTTAATTGTTCTGTAGTCGCTATAAAAAGACCTGACTATTTTTTTTCCTACTGTCAGATAAGATTTTGTAATCAGTTCATGATTTTTTTTCCTATCAAGTGAAAATGATGTAGATTATTATGAGCACAGTTTAAAAGACTTCAAAGTTTCACAATTTGTCATATCTGGATATGGTTATCAGGTTTTTCCTTTGCGTAAATTTAGTAGATAATTGGCACGAGATTTCATGATACAGTCTCTTTTTTTATCATGTCTTTTCAAGCTTAGGCTGTAAAATTATTTGTTCTGAGCAGCCTTGCATTGATTGAATAATTTTTTCTTGCAAGTAAGTTTTTTTCATGCATATGTGTGAGTAACTCACCTTAACTGATTTCCCAACTTTTTCAATTGAAAGAAGTGGACTTTATTTAAAATTTATGGAAAATGTGTTATATATTTTGATAAAAATCATAATTTATTAACTATTGAATGATTCAACAACTGCTGAAATTCCTTGAATTAATCTGTTTAAGTAAGACTGTAGGACCCTGACTATCCGAGCTAATGTACCTATACCAGACCTACCTTAGATGACCAAAACTGAAGGTAATCATGACCTTACAGAATTTTGGGGTTAAATGGCAAAGCCGTAGCGAGGAGGGCCCTTGGGGGTGTGGTCCCCTCCCAATATGTGAGAAAATGACCAAAAAATGGGAAAAAGATGGCTAAATCTATTTTTCTATCACTTTGGCTCCCCCCACCAAAACAAAATTTCTGGGTAAGGGCCTGTTAAATGGGATGAATAAAGCCATAAATGGTGGAAATTAGGTGTGTACAAAAGTTTTCTAATTTCTGTATATACTGCCAGAGCTTCTCTTATCAGATGTAGAGCCTTATGCAAAAATAATTTTCAGGGCTCTTTAGCCCCCTGATTTTATATATTTTGTGAGGGGAGGAGAATCACGATGAGGAAAAAATCCCAGAATTGATGGAAATCCAGAATTAATGAAGTTTTTTCTTCATTAATTCTGGATTGTTAAGCTGTTGTTGGATTGTTAATCTGTCTGACTGTCCCAGCGGTGCTGAAAATTTCAGAATCAAATCAGTTGAAAAGCTTAGACACATTGTTTGCTACTAAATATTTTTTTCATTTCTATTACCGTGTGGTGACCCCAAATCCTAAGGCCTAGTGTGACCGCACACCCACTAAGAGCAGCTCTCAGTGAAATAACATAATGAATGAAAAAAAAAAAAGTTATATGAAATACTATAATGTATTTGCAATTTACAACATTTTGAGGATTACACACGTACAGTGCTTTCAAAAACAACTTTTCAGTGTCCTCTGTGATTGAACATTTAAATGATGCTTCAGTGGAGCGCCATGGTGATAGCGAGCTAGGAGCTTATGATGTTTGCCAAATAAAGTGTCCAAATTAAAATGCTTTAATACTCAAGAGTTTTCTAAAAAAAATTTTCAATCGTTATCCTCAGAAAAAAAATAAATTTTTATTACCCCCTACGGCTAAGCCAACACACAAGATCTCATGATGCATCTGTAGCTTCTATTGTTCCTCTGATCTATTCCAGCACCTTTCCCAAAGGGTGATACTACCCTTTTTAAAAAAAATGTCAAGAAACGATCACAACCTGTGGAGCTCTTTTATACATTATGGCATTTAGCACTTTGTTTTACTGAACTTAATTTTTCAAATGAACTTATGAAAGGTACCTCGGACAATCCAAAACTTGGTTAATAGAGGCTTGGGTAATCACGGTCCTACTGTATTCAAATTATCTCTATTTGGTACACCTCAAGTTAAGAGCCTAATTTTTTCTTGAAAGTTACTTGTATCTCAAAGCCAACTTTTTTCATAATGAAGATCTTTGAATCCCATTCCCACAGTATTAGTATCCATATAAAAAAAAACCACTCCACTCAGTACTTTTTATTCTTACAATGTGAGAACATTTAGAACCTAGTACATCATGATGGAAACTGTCAATTCTGATTTGCCCAAAGCTTTCACATAGTGAATAAACCTTCATTTTGCTGAGTTATTGTGGAAGTATTTTTGCGGAATATTTTTTCAGCTCATAACTTACTTGTACTACTTTTGGGATGAAATACTCCTCAACTTGAAGTTGAAAAGCTCTTAACAAAATATGTCTGTCGCTCACATTATAAAAAAGTATCATCTTTTTTAATTATAATAATAGTTAATAATTTTATGGTAATGAATATGGAATTATTAAATTATGAATATGGTATGATAATTTTTTTATGAATATTAACCACCTCTAATCAGATACCGGGGGGGGGGCTAGTGTACTACAACCCAGGGCCATAAGTTCGTAGGGGGGCAACATGTTTGGCGAATGACTAGTGAAAAAAAAATAGAATGGGAGTGAGGTGGTAAAATATGTATAGCCCACAGGAAGTAAAATCATAAATTCTCCTCTGCATAGAGAGCGAGAGACTAGGTCATTGAGTGACAAAACGAGTGACCTAGAGAGTTTGCAAGCATGTGAGTGAACAAAAGATGGACCTAAAGAGCAAGAAATCAGGTCAGTGAGTGACTGAAAGAGAGCATTTTCAAGCAACCAAAAGAATGATTTATAAAGTGAGTGATCAGAAGAGTGACCTAAAAAGTTCGCAATGATGTGAGCAACCAAAACAGTGTGCTAGCACGTGACAAAAAGAGCGTGGAACCAGGTCAGTAAGCAACCAAAAGAGTGACCTTAAAGAGTGTGTGAGCATTGGAGTGATGAAAATAGTGACCTAGAAATTTTGTAAGCATGGGGAGTGATATAGAGTGCAAGTATGATCAAAAGATTGATTTTACTTTTACTCTTACATGCTAGACACCATGAAAGTGTGCTAGCATGTAAGTGACAGTGGGTTATAAGCCAAGGGCTGCAAATTTGAGAAATGAGTGACGATCAAGAGAATTAGACTAGAATGGGAAGAGGGCTGTAAAATTTCTTTAGCTCACAGCCACCAAAACCATAAACCTGCCTCTGTCTCCAGGTCCTATTTCTTTTCGTTTCATTCTCATCACGCACTTGTAATCACATATAAATAAAAAAATATAATTTTTTTTTTCATTAGCTCAGCCAATACAAAATCTGGAATGGCTGAAGGGGGCAAAGATCGAAATTCTCCTTCTTATGAAAAGGGTAAGGATCATTTTCTTAATCAGTTTTACAAAATCTATAGAATTTTATTACAATCTATAGCATGAAATTGGTGATGAACAAATGTTTTCACTATATTAATTTATTTCAATTTAGAGGAAATCTATCAAATTCAAAATTCAATAAATGAAGAGATGAATTTGAATGGGAAAGAACTTGATACTTATTACCAAGAAAAGATAGTCATCCCAGAAACTGAAAATGTAAGCTGAGAGAGTGAGTAAATTATATTTTTTAGACTAAATTCTATAGTTGAAGCGATATATATATATATATATAACTTATTTAATATCACTTTAATAACATTGGATATTTATCTTTTTCCTAAATTGGATAATTACAATATTGCCTTCGTCCCTCGGTATTCACTCGGGTTACATTCCAGGGGTGACTATGAATACAGAAAATCTATTAACCATGAACCTTTTGTTTTTTTAGACATCTCGTATACATCTGCTTTGTGCGGCAGAAGTAGAAGGTAGGGCCGTCTTAAGATCATCGGGGACCACCTCCAGGCCAAGTGGTTTTTATGAGGCCCCTGCCCGGGTGGGCCCATGTGTTAAGACGCCACTGGTAGAAGGGACATCCAATGATTCTTGGCAATGTTTTCTGAGAGAATATTATAATATCTGTTAGCCATTTCTTCTTAGTTTAAGTTAATTTGTTAGAGTATGGTAACTTCCTACATGGTCTCACCCCTTGACCGAGGCAATGACTAAAATTGGCTAATGCTGATAGAGCCTTGACCATGTTTCGTTTGTTAGAAAGATTGAGTATAGTAATAAGGTTTCGAATTTTTCTACCTGTGAAAAATGTTCTGTAGATGGGTCTGTATCATGGAAAAAATCCATTGCCGGTTTAAACTAACAAAGCCCTTGGGCTATGTTTTGCTTCTAATGAATTTTCACCCACTTCTTAATCTTGATAATCATGCCATATCGCTTTTGTTTCAGTAGATATAGATGTGTCCTCGAACACACAGTGTGGCCAAAATTTCTTCCAATATTGAGACGTTCCCATTTTTATAATCAGTGAAATTCATCCATGATTTTAAGATGTATGCATGTGCATCATCTTTGAATGCCTGCTGCAAAATCATCATTGAGTAATGTGTACATAGCACAGCTTGACAAATTAAATCAAATTTAGGTGCCACTAGACAAAATTGGTTCAAATTTGTGTATTTTTTTTGGCTTTGCATGCTAGCATAATTTTAGATAATTTTGTGCTGCCCTGCGTTTTCAATTAAGTTATCATGCATAAAAATATTAGGCTCCAATTCCAATTTTTTAGTCACCTTGGTGATGCAATGCCAGGGGCAATATCCAGGGCTCATTATATATAATGAGTTATAAATGTTCACATAACATCCAAACAAGCAGCGGAATACTAGATATGGAGTTAGAATGCATATAGATCAGGGGGGGAGCATTGCTCTCCCCCCCCCCTCCCCAGCGTCAAAGGTGGAGTCGACTGATCTAATGTATATATTACTTGACATCATCATCTGGCTCCCCTAGCAATAATGGCCATGCCCCCAGACTTCCAAGTCTATCTCCACCTATGATATAGATGACTTAAGCACTAGCAAAAACTTCAGGAGGGTGGTTTCCTTCAAACATTCATTTAACACGTACACAATGTAGACTTTGTTCTGATATGAGAATTATCACTGTAACACAGTGTTTTGGCAGAAAACTGAGGAGACAGTGATTACCAAGGGCAGACTAGTTATTTACTTGAATATTTTGGATTTTTTCTATACATTAATTTAGTAAAATATATTCCGTATTCCCCTGAATCTATGGAGGTCTGTGTTTCCCGGCATATGGGGAAATCTGAGTCACAGGTTCTGGAAAATTTCTAGACTTTGAGAAACTGTTGAATCAGCTGATTTGAAACTTCTGTTCTTTGCATTTCAGGATTCTCTGTTGTTTCACAAAGTACATTGAAGAATTTCATATATCTCAAATTTCACGTTTACTTTAGCTCTCATTAGTCTTGGTTTATTGCAAATTTTCGATACTAAGCATGTTCGTTCTCATAGGTTAATTAGATGAGCTAAATGGGAAAAATTAGTAGACTGCAAAGTATTTTTGTACTAGCATAGTGGCATGCGAACCATGGGATGCAACCCCGTGAGGGGTCGTGAGAGATTCTGCAATAAAAATATGTCAAAACTAAAGAAATCTTTTTATTCAACTAAGCAAATTACCATGTATCATACAATGCAATTTTATCAAATTCTATTCTTGTACAATAATCAATGAATCAGTGCCAGACTCGTGAATGTGCAGTGTCCTTGCAAAAAAATATAAAAAAAAATGTGGGAAATGATGTTTGAATGTTTACTCTACCCATGTCGCTCTATGGAAGTTATTTTCCTAAATGCTACACTTTTTCCATATGCTACACTTCCATGTTGCATAAGAGACACTAAGTACATCAAAAAACAAAGTAAATATTTATATATTATTTAAAAAAATAAATATGTTTGGGAGTCAATATCACCTAGTTTAAATAGAAACAAACATTCTGAAAAGGGCTTTCGGAACAGTAAGCTTACTTGCAAAGAAAATCGGAATGTCCCGGTTTTCTGGGACATATAGTCAGCCTATGTAGGTGTCGGCAATAAAGTTTTTGGTCAAAAAGTGGTCGCGTTTCAAAATGTTTGCACACCACTGTACTAGTGGATCGAGTGTTCAATATTTTAATAATCATGCCAAAAAACATAAGAATTGCACTGCAAAACATGGTATATATTTGTAACACAAAAGCGACTGGTAAATAGCACTTTATAGATGTGTCAGTAGTTTGTAAAGTGGCAGATCTGTATATCTAGTGACATGCAGTAGCTCCAAGACTGCTACAGTGACACCTGTTGGCAAAAATGTAACTATTCTGGCTAGAAAATTTGGTGTTATTAAAAAATACCCTGTCTTTTTGTGCACTGCTATAAAAACTGTTGTGTAACTGTGTATATTTTTCAAGTTATTGAGCTTTTACTTTTGGGGTCACCTTGAATTAAAATTATCTTATCTTATAGAGAGAGCATATGTTTGTTTGAATTTTAAAATAATTTATTGTTTCTTATTATTCTTTTTAAGGGAATCTTCAGTTTTAGAAAACTATGGGCTTTCACGGGACCAGGATTCCTCATGAGTATAGCATATCTGGACCCAGGCAATATCGAGTCAGATTTACAAACCGGGGCTGCAGCATCGTTCAAGCTTCTGTGGGTTCTCATGTGGGCTACATTCTTGGGACTAATGATGCAAAGACTTTCTGCCAGACTTGGAGTTGTCACTGGCCTTCATCTTGCCGAAGTATGTCAAAGAAGGTTTCCTCCTGTACCGCGATACTTGCTGTGGATTATGGTTGAAATAGCGATTGTTGGTTCAGACATGCAAGAAGTCATTGGTACTGCTATTGCCTTCTATCTTCTCTCGCATCAACGGTAATAAATTCATGAGATGCCATTAATCTTTTTTTTTGCTGCGACATGTTGTGTGCTCAAAATTGTCTATTCAAATCTAACTCTCTTCCCTGTTGGCATTTATCTAAACATGACCATGAGTGAAATATATATGCAGCTTCTGGGCTACAGCTAAACCACACATGCAACTCGTCCATATTCCTCTATGGAATTTCTAACAAATGTTGGAATGTGCATGTATCTGCTTTGAACCTATAACATGAAGTTTATTTGTTTGGAATGCTTGTTATGTGTTAAAGTGGTGTTACCATCTGTTCTCTGAATTCAGAAATAGACAATTCAGCAGGTTATAAGTTTTGTTCGTTGTGTTGCCCACAAATTTTTAAGTGTTGTAGGCATGACTGCTATCTATGGAGAGACTTGTTTTTGATGAGAGATCAGCTTGCATTAGTGCCTTAAAATTATAAAACCACAGTAAACCAACTTCAATTAATCATTATTATGCCATCTGTGGCCATCTATGTTGCAGTAAATGTGATAAATCTGGTAATTATGTATAATCACTGACCATTTTGGTTTGATAAATTTCCCATCACTTTTACTAGCGATTATGCATAGTACCCAAGTGTCGTTCGTAAATTTAATAAGTACTAAAAAAATTATCACTTTCATTGCCAATTATGCATGATAAGCAAGCATCACATTTAGAGAGATATAGATGGCTTTTTTCTCAGCCAGAGATATCAAGGAAACAGTTATTTTCCGGATATTAAGCTGAGGTGAGCTCGGAAAGAAAAGTCATCATGTCTCCGCCGGGACTCGAACCCAGGCCCTCTTGCATACCGGGCAAGCATGCTACCATCTACACCACTGGAGACACATGAACCTGCCTTCCTGATTTCACGCACTGTGTCATGAGGCGCTGAAGTAGAGGCATTAGTAGCCTCTCTTAACTTCAGGAAATGGCCCCCGGGTGGGACGGTTCAGCACAGCCTCTCTTAACTTCAGCGCCTCACGACACAGTGCGTGAAATCAGGAAGGCAGATTCATGTGTCTCCAGTGGTGTAGATGGTAGCATGCTTGCCCGGTGTGCAAGAGGGCCTGGGTTCGAGTCCCGGCGGAGACGTGATGACGTTTCTTTCCGAGCTCACCTCAGCTTAATATCCGGAAAATAACTGTTTCCTTGAAGCATCACATTGTTTGTAAATATAATAAATTGCACTATATTATACGGATATACAATGCATTATAAATCATAATTTATAAAATGAATGAATTATAATTTATAATTCATACATGTATTGTATATTGGGTACAATAATAAAATTTGTTATTATATGAGCATCCAACTATATTCATCACCAAGATTTCTAGAATATATAAGGTTAAGTATTAGCAAGCGCGCGCTTCGGAATGAAACTGGTTTTGACGTCACCCGATTCCTCACATGACCCACTCAAACGGGAGCATAATGTAAAATTGTTGGTTTTTAATGAATTTTTTCGCATAGTCTTTACGCTCAGAACTTCATCATTTTTTTTGAGCGGATGCCACAAAAACCGCTTATTGTCAAGATATTTTTTTTTAATTTTTAAAAAATTTATTTGATTTTTAATGAATTTTTTTCCCAACTCATGTATGCAATGTTAAGTCAATGGAAGCAGCTTCTCTCTTCCACGAGAGGGAAATTCTAGAAACCATGAGAGGGAAATTATCAGGAACGTGTCTTTACGGAGAAAAAAACATACAGGGAAAGAAAAATATTAAATACATTTAAAAGTGTGGTTGAAAGTGGTTGAAGTGTGGTTTTAAAGTTTTGGTTGAATTAAAAAAAATTTCTTGGTAATAACAGTTATTATTATTTATTATTAATTATTATTAGTTATTATTAATTATTTATTATTTTTTATTATTATTATTATTATTATCATTATTTTGAACTCGCCCACACCTGAACTTGTTTAAACAGTTATAATGTAGTGGAATTGATTCCCAAACAGGATGCCACGGAACCGTGGGTATGGGGCAATAACAAGAGGAAGGGGTTTTCGTTCGTTTTTTAACTGCATTAAAAAAAGTAATCGCGCTCTTTCCTAGTGTAGTCTTAACGCATGGGCCCACCCGGACACGGCCTGGGGGTCTCACGCAGAGGTGGCCCACATGATAATGAGATATCGTTCGAGATTCAGCATGCAAATTGGTAAGCAATCACGGGGCCGCAAGGAGGGGGAAGCAGTCATGTCTGGTGCCCTGGACGCTGAACCAGAAGGGGTGCAAATTTCAACCTTTAACCATAGGAATGACTTGGAAGTCTGGGGGGGCAAGGTCATTATTGCTGGGGGGGGCACGATGATGATGATGCAAATTCATATATACATTAGATCAGTCAACCCTACCTTTGACGATGGGGGGGGGGGCATTGCCCCCCACGCATCTCCTCCCATGCCTTTAACTCTCCTTCAATATTAAAAGGAGGCACTAAAATGCATGCTTGTCCCGACTGACCAATCATCTAGTTGCGGCACTGTGTAACCATTTCTAGTTATGTAGGAAGGTCTTAAAAAATCAATTTTTCCGGGGACCCCAAGATTGCTCTTAGGACGACTCTGCTCTTCTCGCTGAGTACGGCAGTGCCGCGAGATATGTTAGGGATTATATTGAAGACAGTGAGACGGGGGGCTGTGATTCCCGAATGGTGAGCCACATCATCTTGAGATGTCATTGCTATTTGTACCGCAAATATTCTGATATTCTGCTGATACTTTTATTGAAAATTGTCTTATTACTACACATAGGCATACGCAATATTTTCTCAAGGGCTGGGTTTCATTTTTTTTCTGATGGGGGTGGGAGGCCCGTCATTTCAATATTTTCTGGGGGGAGGGACAAAGAACTTATACTCAATATATGTATACGCATATATCGCTTCTGGTGTATTTTTTGAAGAACCCTGCTTTATAATAAGTTTGGTTAAACCTAGCGTGCACAACTTCCGGTCCCCCATGACTGAAATTAGGCAGCTGCAAAACTTCAAATTTTATTGAATCCATTGATGAAAAATATGTCTATTTATTAAAAGGCACACACATATGGTAGTGAATCTGCAGCACCCCACATCCTTGGATGGGGGCCTTAATTTTTGAAAGGACCCCCAGACTAAGATTTTTATCTGGCTTTCTTGGTTGAAATTCAAGAAATTTTATATTTTTATATATTTATAAACATAAGACCGATAACTAAAGCCCCTACAGCCCGGTCTGCCTTTCCCATAAATTGGCCATGCCACGGTGATGAGCCCTCGGTGCAAGGGATACCCTATCAGATTTAAAGCGCCAGTTATCCCGATTCAAAATCTTATTTCACAGTATCAGACATCAGGGTCGCAACGAGATGCTTGGTCAGCCAGGGCAAGCATGCATTTTAGCGCCCCCTAATAATGTTGAAAGAGAGATTAAAGAGTGAAATTCCCCCCCCCCCCTCTAGCACAGCGCCCGGGGCACCAGACCCGCCTGCACCCCCTCCCCCAGTTGCAGCCCTGTTAGACATTATATTGTTTTACATATTTCTCGTGAACGTGAAGCTTTGTAACCACTTGCACTGCCCATGCGCTAAAACGGCCCTACTTACTGGGGGCCTCCTCCTCGGAAATATTTTTTACGGATCCAAATTCGAAGACCCTCCCACGCCCCTAAAAGAAATTTCGGTGGATTTATAGAGCAAAGATTAGTTAACCTCTGGGCCCAACCCCTATCACCAGGACCGCAAAACTGTTCTTGTCTTGCACCGGGCCGCTGAATGACTAAATCCGGTCCTGCCCCCGGCCATAGGCACTGGAACCTGGGGTTGAGGCAGTTCGACCCCCTCCCTAATAAATTTTACAAAGGGGCTGAGCACCCTCCTCATAATTAATAAATATACAATGCAACAACCACTGCCCCATCCGCATAAGGGCTAGAGTCCCGTATATATGGGACTACCAGTCCCCCACCCATAGTGGTGGGATGACAAGAGATTCCATACGGCTCGTGAAAAAGTGTTGTTAAGAAAGTACCTAGTGCTTACAACACGATAATTGTATCAGAGGGAGTTTGTGGCCAGCAGCTAAAAAGTACACGTCTAGGTAACACGTATGCAAAATCGAATTATATTATATAATGCACTAATGATAGTGATGCAGTAGTAACTATGCAGAAATTATTCGAGCATCAATTAAACATTTAGAAATTAATGTTATCCTTGTTTTCATTGTCATATGGCCCGGAAAACTTAAGAGTTTGAACATCCATGTCGGGGCCCAAATCAGACAGGGAGGGGGGGGGGTATCCGTGTCAAAGACGTTTTGTTAATCAGTGAACGCATGTTGTTTAAATGTTGGAGCTAGTAGGCAGGGCCGTAAACGGGAGGGGAGCGGGTGGGTCTGGTGCTCCGGATCCTGGGCTAAATTTTATCCTCTGACCTTTCTTTCGACATTACAAAGGGACGCCAAAATACTTGCTTGCTTTCTCCGACTGACCAAGCATCTATTTGCGGTCCTGTCCCAGGGCAAATGCTCCACTTCCCCATGCGGAAATCAGGCCCTGTTCTATGTTCAACAAGTAATGTGGGCAGAGCCACAATCGATGCTTGGTCAGCCAAGCCTCAAGTACATATTCTGGCGCTCCCTTGTAATCAGGGTCGCAACTAGGGGGGGGGCAGGTGGGTGTCGTGCCCAGGGCATGCCCCCACAAGGGGTGGGCTGGCAAGGCTCCAGCCCTGGGGCCCCGGGACGATTTTCATTAATTTTTGTTTTTCACGCTATAAATCCATCATAAAAGGGCCCCACTCCAGGATGTGGGGGCCATGGCCCAGGGCGCTGGACCAGAGGGGGGGGGCAGATTTTCTTCCCAAACCTCTCCTTCAATATTACAAGGGGGCGCTAAAATGCGCACTTGCCCTGAGTGACCAAGCATCTAGTTGCGGCCCTGCTTGTAATGTTGATTGAAGGAGAGGTGAAAGGGTGAAATTTGCCCCCTCCCCAGACCAAACCCGCCTGCTCTCCCCTAGTTGCGGCTCTGAATGAAGGCCGAGTTATATGAAAAATATGAAAATTTATTCCAATTAATATATTCCCACTGAACGTTGAACATCAAAAGGCCATCATTTATGGGGAAAATATTTTCCCCTATTCTGATAATTCCCTTTCCGTTTCCCTTTTCGATTTTACAAACGTGCATACTTCCCATTGATTTAACATTGCATACATGGGTCAGAAAAAAAAATCTGTCAAAAATAAAAAAACTTCCAAAAAAATAAAAAAAAATACATTTTGACAATCAGCGGTATTTGTGGCATCTATTCTGAAAAGATGATAGAGTTTTGTGAATTAGAACTATGCAAAAAAAAATATCAAAAAACAGTAATTTTACTCAGTGTTCCAACAGGAGACGGTCGCGTGAGGAATCGGGTGACGTCACTTGATTTTTCGAAAAGAGTAGGTAGAAAACCGGTTTTACAGCACCCCCTGATTCATCACATATATGCTCATTTGGAATTTTTTCATATTTAGTGAATTCACCCAATTACACAAGGTATTATGCATTTTCCCAAATAAAGGTGATAAATTTCAAGTATTTATCAAATTTACAGAGGACACTTGTGTATTATGCATATTCACTGGTAAAAGTGATAAATTTATCAAACTTAACTAAGACGATTAGTAAGTATGCATAATAACCAATTTATCACATTAACGTAACATATATAAGTAACAACTCAACATGATCAGATGTATGACACTTCTCTTGCTTGTCAAAGAAATGTGTTATTAAACTTCTGAAAATGCTGGCCATAGATGTGGGCAAATGCCAGGAAGGGAATTTCATAGAAGCTGTATGTATTTCATTGAATGTTTTTCATGAAAGCCAAGACAATATAATATGTTAATGGTCATTTTAAAAAAATTCATTCCATATCTCCAATGATATATTTATATATTTTCAGAATTCCCCTCTATGCTGGGGTATTAATCACAGTTGCGGACACATTCACATTCTTATTCCTTGATAAATATGGCTTGAGGAAGCTTGAAGCATTCTTTGCGTTTCTAATCACTGTAATGGCCATAAGTTTCGGATATGAGGTTTGTATTCATTTTGTTTCGTAAAAGCTATTTTATATTTTTCACTTTTCCCTCTCATAAATAGTTTACCACATATTGTCATAAATATTGATGTTTATTTGATTCAGATTTTCATTTTTGTTTTACTCTTTTTTTTTTTCCTCCCCCATTATCAGTATTTCACAGTACTACCCAACCAGGGCCAGTTGTTCGAAGGGCTGATTGTTCCTTGGTGTGAAGGTTGTGATAGCAGTGTTGTACTCCAAGCTGTTGGTATTGTTGGTGCTGTGATTATGCCTCATAACTTATATCTCCATTCGGCACTTGTGAAAGTTAGTTGATGAGAAGAAGCATTTTAATAAGAAAATACAGATGTGAATATTTCATAAAAATGCATAGGTCTAATTATTACACCATGTAACAAAAAAAAACTTTTTCTTTGTCCTTGGGTAAAAGTTATTTCTTTTTTTGCTTGGCCTGAATAATTATGAAAATGATGGTTATTCCCCCTCAAACTTTGCTTTTGTAGTAATGGAATCGATGTTTGTGAATTGGTTGTCTACCATTGGCAGATTGGGTAACTGGAATTGTGTAGTTGACATAAATAAATAACTTTTCACATTGATAATAACTTTAAAAACTGTATATAACTTTTAGAATATAAGTCGCATGTCTGCACATTTCACAGAAAATAACATTTAGAGTTAAAATAAATTTTTAAATTAAAGCTTTTCTAGTGGTAAGGCTAATTTTCGACATGGAAAAAATTTACACTTTTTCCATCTTTATTCTCATATATACTTCTTTACATTTTAGCTCCCAGAAGTGATTGCCATAATATTTTCGATGTATTCTCCCCCAGGGCCAGAATGGGGGGGGGGGGAGAGTGCAACTGCCCCGGGTGGCAAAATTTAAGGGGGCGGCAGTTTTAGGTGGAAACAAAGAACACCATTACAAAATTTTTTAAGTTGTGGGGGGTGGGGGGGGGACACAGCAAAAATCATAGTTACTGCCCTGGTTCTCCCTTATATAGATGCTCCAAGTTGAGAATTCTTTAGTGCTAAACACCCATACTTTTTGTTTTTCGAGATGTGTATGGGAGATGAGATGTGCCATTTGAAGAAACATTAGAAATTCCATTTTTGTATAGATTTTGATGTTTTTCCACAATCTGAAGATGGTTTTTGGCCCAGCGGTTACCTAAGAGAATCCGCTAAGCACGTGACCAGAGAAATCCTGATCTTTTTTATCAGTCTTTGAATTTTTTTGGGAAGTTCTTTGTATTCTCCACATACTTTACTGTTACAGCCAATGCACAAAATTTGGACATTGGCTGGGTCAATTTAGAACGAAATTTGCCAATTGGTGAACTGGCCAATTTCAGGTTTTGGATAGCACATAGGAAATATCATGGCAATTGCTTTTGGGAGCTAAACCGTGAAGATAAATGCAGTGTATATGGTAATAAAAGTCCCATTGTGTTTTAAATTTTTACCTTAACTCAAATGTTATTTTCTATCTCGCCTCATTAAAAGCTTTAAAATTTAATTTATTTTAGCTTAAATTTTTTTTTTAGTTTTTATAAATCTTCAATTGCTATGCATGAAAAATTTAATCAATGACTCAGAATTTGATATTGAAAAAAATATTTTCAATTAAAACCAGGTATCTGGATAAAACCAAATCTGAAATTCACCAAAGTAAAAGTCAAGCATTTGAAATACTCTATCTTTGCTTGTTAGTTTCAAGGATTTGAAACTTATGTAAGGGAAATTTATAATTGTCTAGTTTTCTTTATTCTAACACAAAAATACTTTTTTTTTCAAATTGATCATAACTAAAATATGTTTCAGTTTTTTTTACACTGAGAGAATTCCATAATTCCCTTTACTGCATTTTATTAGCAAACCGTTGATCCTAGATGCATACTTCCAATTAGAAAAAATGAACATGTTAATCCTAATAACGTATGGAAGTCAAATATATCATTTATGTTACAAAGGGTTGTATAATTACCGAAATAAAAAAAAAATTATACAGACACCCCTATCCCCTCAAACACCCAATTAGAAAGTTGTTGCCTCTCCAAAAAAATCCCACTTTTCCAATTGCAATATTTGTGATATTAGAATTCAAAAATCTGAGAAAAGGTGGGGAAGAACAGCATAAATGAGGGAATGATACGTTGTCCGTTAGTTTATCCTGATTGATCTCCAAACAACTTTTAGATTTCCCCCCAACTTTTCTTCAATTTTTTAATTTGAATGGCTCAGCAAATATTGCATTTAAAATCATGGATTTTTTTTTTGGGCGAAGTGGGGGGGGGGGGGGGTTTGGGCACATGGAGACTGTATAAAAAGTTATTTTAGTAACTATACAACTCTTTGCAACATAAACAGCTTTTATCTGAGTTCCACACATTATTCAGGTACTTTTTCTAATTGGAAGTATACCTCTAGGATCAATTTTTCTTCAGTAAAATGTTACAAGGGGAATTATGGAATTGTCCTGTATAAGTGGTTCAATGGGATTTATCTTAAGTACAGTTGAATTCTGTTATAATACAGTTATTGCAAAAATCCTGTTTTAACAAACTTTCATAATCCCCCAGATAATATGTTTACATAGGAACAATATAAGAATCTGGAATTGCTTTATCATGAAATTTTGTTACAACAAAGCCATTTCTCTGGTTCCTTGAAGTTTGTTCTAGCGGGTTTTGACTACTGCATTTGTGCACATTCACCACCACTATACATTGTTTCAAACAGATCTGTCTAATTGAAATATGATTGTAACATTTCAAAAATAAGCTTTGCCTAAGTTTTATAGCCATCACTACTTTTTTATATATTTTTAAATTACCTCAATTAAATTGCTCAATTGCTTGATGTAAATTATTTCTTGTTAGTGAAAAGAGATTGATATTAAAAAACAAACAACCTGTGTCTGTCTGATTTTGCAGTCCAGACAAGTAGATCGAACATCGAAAAAAGAGGTCAAAGAAGCTAACAAGTATTTCTTCATCGAGTCTGCAATAGCATTACTTGTGTCTCTTGTGATAAATATCTTTGTTGTCGCTGTGTTTGCGGAAGGACTGTTTAAAAAGACAAGTCATGATATAGTAAGTTAATTATTCTGTATTTTTTTTTTTTTTTTTTTGTGTTATTCTAAGTTTGATTTTATCTGGATATACACAGTGCCCATTACTCTAGCTAAAATGAAAGAGGTGATAGAGGCATATGCAGGGGATGCTCAGGGAAGCCTGTGCCCCCTATAAGCTGACCAATAATTAGAAAAAAAATTAATATTTCTGTGAAAAATTGAAATATCAAAAGAAAATACCCTTTATATGTGCTTATTAACCAATTTCTGTCAATTTGAATGATTTTTGGTGGGGGTTAACTCAAATTTTCTCAGGAATACAATTTTTGTGCCCCCCCCCCTCCCTCCAGTTTGATCCTGCGTATGTCTCTAGGTTGATAGTACGTGTCAAAATAAACAATTCTCTCCAATGAAACCTAGAGCAAATGACATTTTCTTAATCGTATGTCAACATGCAGTTTAAACCACTGACCCAAAAAAAAAAATCTTTAACCCCTGGGAGTGAAAGAAAAAATAGTATTCCCTCTCTCCCCACTCACATAATACCTTTAGAGAGAGAGAGAAAAGAGACAATAGAGTAAAAGTCTGTTATAATCACAGTTCATAATCACAATGAATATTGTTGAATATTTCTCCTAATAAGCAAATTTATAATTTTTGTTCTGTCAGGTTATAAAGCTGTGGGGCCGTTCACGTATTACGTAAGCAAATTTTTAGCCATTTTTGCCCCCTTCCCCCCCCCTTCCTTGTCAGCAAAATTTCGTCATCAGCTCTGCCCCTCTGAATCCTAACTCATATTTTCATAAAGGGTGGTTGAAGACGTAAGCATTATCCGAACCCCCCCTCCCCCCTTGTCATCAAAAGTCAGCAAATCGGAAACTCCCCCCCCCCCCATCGATGATGACTTAATACTTGAACAGCCCCTGTGGAAAATTACTGCTTTTTCTGCATTAAAACGTCTTTTAAATCATTTCATTCTAATATTAAGGGATGAACAGAAATCTAGTCATGAAACTGGTTTTTGGTCTCACAGCTGTTGATTCTGATGATTTTGCATAGTTTATCATTAATCACCCAACTGAACAATTAAAATTCTAAATTATCATAGCACTGCTCACCTCCATGGCTTCATCAACATTTTTGCCACTAATCAGAAAGTTTTTTAATACAATTTTTTCAGTCATTCGGAAATGACTTAAAACTTCTGGCTTCCGTGTCATAATGCCTTCCGGGTCTCAGGTTTTCACCAATGCTGTTCTGTTTGGCAAGAACTTGATAAATAAACCATGGAATATGTATAATGTGCAGGGTGAACATGATGTTTTGCCAAATGAAAGGGAGTGATAGACGAGCTCAAGTTGAGCATGGAAACACTCTACAAACCCTTTCCTATCTAGAACTGTTTTAGAGGTATGATGGATAATTGATTATGGAAAAAAAAGTGTCATGTCTGAAAAACCCAGAATTTGGAAGTTTCAGAAAGAGCTGCACACAAAGAGCAGAAAAAATCCTATAAAGTAGCACCAATTTCATTGAAATATCTCTATTTAGTAGTGAGCTACAAGCGCTGAAAGGTAAATTTGATTTAAAAGCTCACCATTAAATCCACATATGAAGGTTTTTTAACAACTGGCTGTTGCGAAGATATATTTTGGAAAGAGAGAAAATTCAACTGCCCCTGCGGGGAATCGAACCCACATCCTTTCACTTTCCGGGTGAACGCCCTACCACTAGACTACAGAGGCACAGAATCTCTCAGTTGTGAGCTTGGCCTGAGTCTGGTCTGGCCGTCCATGTACGGTCCCTTTCAGTGTACACGAGCTCCAAGGAAAGATTGAGAGATTTGGTGCCTCTGTAGTCTAGTGGTTTAGGGTGTTCACCCGGAAAGTGAAAGGACGTGGATTCGATTCCCTGCAGGGGCAGTTGAATTTTCTCTTTCCAAAATACATCTTCGCAACAGCCAGTTGTTAAAAAACCTTCGTATAGTAGCGGAGAGTGATGTCATCCTTGTATAAAATCCACATATTTCAATGAAACTGGTGTCCTCCTTATAGGACTTTTTCTGCTCTTTCCAAGTATGTGTGTAGTTTGTATGTAAGTCAGAAGCTTCACAAATTTGGGTTTTTCAGACTTGACACTTTTTCCCCCATAATTCACTATAACTCAAATGATTTGAGATAAGACAGGGTTGGTAATAAGTTTTATGTTCATCTATCACCCCCCCCCCCTCCCACTGTTTGGCAGTTTTTTTTAATCACATTCATCCACATTAAAAATTTGCCCATGAGTCTTATCTGATTCAGGGTTTAAGCTATGGTCACATTTTTCGCAAAATGTGAAAGAAAATCTTAGAATGCGAAAGAAGTAGTAGCCACTTTTGTAAAAATGCATACAGGAGGTACAAAATGAGTAGATATCCAACCAACAATCATTAGCATTGTAGTATCTTTTGCTAAAGCTCTTCCCATTTTCGATTTTTTTTGCTAAAGGAATTTTTTATCTAGCTTAAACCCTGGTCTGATTTGTAAAGAATCCTAGAAATCTCTTCCCTCAAGAACTGCAATGAGTTTACATTTTGATTCACTATCAAAAACTTTTTCTCTGCTTTGTACCATTCAGAAAACACATCATTCCAACTGACATGCCTTTAACAATTTTCATAAAGTGCTTAAAATTCATTAAAATTTACAGTGACTTTACTAAAGCCTATTTTGAGATTTAGCTAATTTTCTGATATTTTCTGAGTGTTTTTATTTCTTGTGGTATCACAAATATAATATTGTGGCAAAATTATTTTCTCTTATAGCATGAGAGGTGTTCTAATTATACCAATGCGACAGACTTTCCAGTAAGTAATTTCAGTTCACTAAATGTTGAAGTTTTTATATTAAAATTATTGTATATATGGCGTTTGGAAATGTAATTATGAATTAACTTTCCAATAACCGATGAAAAATGTAAATGTTTTGATGTATTTTTACATTTTTTTTTCTCCTTGCATGCATGTATGAATATAGAATCTCTTGTGAGTGGTTATTCAAAAAAAGAAAACAACAGGGAAATCTTGATATAGTAAAACATGTCTATGTAACGGTGTAACATGAGGGGCCCGCCAGTTGCCGATATTATGATGGGAAGTACCGCGGATCATCGTGGGAACTCTGTGGGGGTTCATCATCTAACTCAGTGAAATTGTGATAAAGTTGTGCAATATAAAATTAAATTCTAAATTTTTTTGCAAATATAATTACACATGAAAATGCAATTGTTTCTTGCAATTGATGTTTATTAACTGCAAGGTTAATAAACATCGTGAAAATTTCAAAGTGCAATAGGCCTGGTGTTGTAGACCCTGGCCATGTCTCCAGTGTTTACATTCTGTGTGTTTCCAATTTCTATGTGTCAAAGTTATGTAATAGTGTGTTTTATTCCATATAAATATGCAAATGAGATGTTATTTGTTAAAAGGTTTATGTTAGTTTCAGTACCGTCAATTCTCAGTTCTGATTTGTTCTTGTGATATGCGCTTTTGATCTACTCTTGATTACAGACATTTACTTTTGCTGAATTTGTTTTCTATCTCTTTGTTTTATTCATTATTAACTGAAATTTTGTTCACATGTCTACTCGGTTACTTTGATATCTCCACTTAGATGTGAATCTGGGAGTGTCCGGTCCATCAATGTCTAGTCAGTTATTGCCATCAAGCAGGGCCTGTTCCTTACATGTTTGGGTCATAGGCAAAAACCAAACTTTTATGGAGTTCTTTATATAAAACATTCTTTGAGGCAGGGATAGAGGGGAGCATGGAAGGGCACGTGCTCCCCACCTCCATGACAGCCAAAAACAATATTTGTTAACGTTTTTGTAAAAAATTTAAATATTAAAAGAAAGTGCCAATTTTGGCATCTAAATGGGGTCCCAGAAAATTTGTAAGACCTGGGCACATGTCCCATTTACCCATGTGAGAAACAGACCCTGCCATTGAGGGCATTAATTTATTTGTTGTTTGCTATATTGTGATCTGGATGCAAAATTCCACATATTTTATGGGGGGGGGGGGTTTCTTCTGAAATAGCTCATATTTAATCTAAAATTAGGTAATTCTGAACTTAGTTATAAAATAAACTTAAAAGCAAAATTGAAATGTTTTATTTCGTGTAAGTTGACTACAATCAAAACTTATCATGCCTGGTTCCTTTCTAGGATACCGACGATCCTGTCGATGTAAATATTTTCAAGGGGGTGAGTGAACATGAATGTCTTTTTTTTTTATCTAGACAAGTCTTTGGTGATGTTTAAATATTTCTCACAGAAAAATTAGTTTGTTAGTCTATGTACTTTAAAACGACTCCATGTTATAGAGCGATCATTCTATTACAGCAACCTGTTGGATAAATCCCAAAGGTTTTCATATAATGACTATCCTATATGCTTTCCTTCCAATATAATGAGATGACTGTTAGATATAATGTCTGTTTTTGACAAAATGATGGAGATCATTATAATGAGCATTGACTGTTTTTACTTTTTTTTTTTTCTTTTTTTTTTGTGATATTGTATGTATATTCATGTAGGGCTTATTTTTCTCTCTCAGGGCATTGTTTTAGGTTGCATGTTTGGTTCAGCTGCCATGTATATTTGGGCTATAGGAATCCTTGCAGCTGGACAGAGTTCCACGATGACAGGTACTTATTCTGGACAGTTTGTGATGGAAGTAAGCCACCATTTACATCATATTTTTGATTAATCATTTAATTATTTTTTGTCATATTGAGATCTACTGTTTATAGTCAATCCGAGACTATTGCACCTGTAGTGGTCAAGGGGTTATAGTGCCGGACTCCCATTGTCTGGTCCCGATTCTGAACCCCACTGGCACCACAGTGGTGGTCAGTTGAAGTTGGTTTTCTGTGGTTCCCAACTTCGAGGTGCGAATACGAACCAATCTCCCTGTTAAAAAGTCTGACCACATTGAGCAACTGGCCTACAATTATACTCTTATTCAATCATTGCACTTCAGTTCTGAAATATAGATGGCAGCGCTGCAAAATCGGACACAACACTAGATGCACGTACACTTCCGGCGCAACTCATTAGGTACTAAATTGCCCATGGCTATAGACCAGAGTTGTGTTCGTTATGAAAGAAAGTCAATCTGAGAGACTTTTCTTTAGGATCCACAGAGAGGCCAATTATTCACTGGGGGGGGGGGGTCTTTCTCTTTTGTTGCACCTATATGCTGATGTCGTTATCTCTCCTTCACATGTGAATGTAGTACTTTCTGTTAAAGATTCAAACAAGTATTAAACCGATTTTAAACCTGCCAAAAACCATGCAAAAAAAAGCAGATGTGTTTTTAAAATTTTTTCTAATTTTTAGTGCATGTGTTTCATTTACAAAAAATATCTCTATAATATTTTGCATATTATATTACATATGCAAATGACTTTTTTCAATTTTTAGTTTGCAGTAGCTGCTCAATAATGAAAGTTCTAGTAAGAAAAGAATTTCGACACTATTTCTAAAAAACATTAACACTGACATCTCTAGAAATAGCTTTACAATAGAAGTTAATATTCGTAAAATACTTCATAAATATGTATTAATTCACTAAATTTCATCTGCGGAAAAAAAACCCGATGTTATGAAAATATTATGAACAATATTTATTAGAAAAATTATTTTAAAAAATTGAATGAACTTAAATAAACCTTCCAAAATATGCACTTATACTGAAAATTCTTTGATTTTATACATTTATATGCATTAATGCTAGAAAAGGCCAAAATATGCAAATGCATATGTGCATATAATCCGGGCTCTACTTATTACTATAGTGAATGACTGCAAAAACAATTCCCAACTGGTTCTACGGCAACATGCTAACCCTAAAACAGCAACACAACAAAATATCTACTCTTTCGCCAAATTAAAAAGGAAATTCCTACAGATCTTCTACCTCTCAAAATTAATAATATCTGCATTTGAGAGTATAGTTCATCTTTTAAATTTCTTTGTAGTGCATTTCACACCTCACCTCAAATGGGCTGAGAAAATCTGTCAGCCAGAAAATCAGAATAATTACTAAAATTTCCTTGAAATTTTAGTCAGCCGCTGTGGTGGTCGAGTGGTTACAGTGCCGGACTCGTGATGCGAGGATCCGGGTTCGAACCCCACAGTGGTGGTCGGCTGAAGTTGGTTTTCTGTGGTTCCCAACTTCAAGGCGCAAATGCGAGCCGATCTCCCTGTTAAAAAGTCTCGCCACAGAGAGCAACAGTCCTACAACGGTAAATCATTCAACCATAACACTTCACTCATAGTTAGTAAAACTGGGGGCAGATGACAGCACTACACATAACAAGCATTACACAGAAAAAACAAAACTTTACGTCAGGTTGCACTACACGTACACGCACATTCCCGCATGTATCGATTCGTTGGGGGGTTCCGCGGGGGGGGGGAGGGTGTGGTGTAGCAGTAGTAGGTAGGGGCTCGGGGATCTTTGATGCAGCCACCTCGTTGGGCAATTTGCCTGTTGTGGCTTTGTATTTGTATTGTATTTGTATTTATTTTTCCTACCCATTTTAAAATCAAGTTTCTACTTTACAATACTATGATTCTCCCATTTCTCTCTTACTGTCACCTGGTCTGGGGCAGGACCACTTAAAGCAATATAAGTAAACGTTGTGTCATTCAGAGGAGATTTTTACATATAATGCATAACTAAACCATCTCAATTGACCAATCTTTTTCCCAAATATAATATACTACCAGTTTCACTTCTATACAATTTTATTTCCATTCTCATGTTCACCGCAATTAAATTCCATGACCGCACAAGTGATCCTATTATAACCCCAAGACTCTGTCTTATCATTATAGTACTAGATGTCGCATACCCATCTGATACCAGCGCACGATGGAACAAATATTTTCTACAATAATGTAAATTCTCTTGGACCCAGAACTTGAAATAGTCTACCACAATCCTTGACACTCGTAAATAGTCTGCCCATGTTTAAGAAGAAATTGATTACTATGATCTTTTTCTTCCTTATCCATCAACATCAATGTATGTATATATCCATGTAACTATTAATGGTTCTTGTACTTATGTAACGTGTAGGTGAAATAAATTTGAATGTATGTGCAGTTAAGTAGTATTCATATCAATTATTATGGTTTGTAGATACATCTCAATTAATGAAAGTAATATTTTCTCTATTACAGGGATTTTTGAACTTGAAATGGTCACGATGGTTGAGAGTACTCGTTACTCGACTCATTGCAATTTGCCCTACTCTCTTTGTGTCAGTGTACCAAGACATTAATGACCTAACTAAAATGAATGATCTATTGAATGTTCTGATGTCTTTGCAGCTTCCCTTTGCCTTACTTCCAACATTGATATTCACTTCATCGAAACATGTTATGGGGGATTTCAGAAATGGAGTGTAAGTATTTGTTTGTTTTACTGATTATATGAAATAGAAAAAGCAGACTCTGTATGAATTCAATAAAATTGAAAAAATGATAGATGGAAGAAAAAAAAAGATAAACCAAGGTCGTGGCCCTTGGTATTCGAGGATTTCCTATCCGTGATCTCTTTTCCAGTTTTTTTTTAAACACTGTTCAGTTAATTCTTGTATCGGAATTATTAAGTCGTGTGTGTTAAATAAGCTTTTAAAACATCCTTCCCAGAGATTTTTCTGGTTCTTCTGAAAATATAGAAGAGACCTGATTAAATGTTTCTAAAAGTGAAAAACTTAATCGAAATGAAATATCAGGAAACAATCAAATGTTCATATCAAATATATATATATCAGGAAATATGCACTTTAAATTCAACCAGCCATTGCTGTAGCTACACCTGCTACTATATAGCCCTGATTCCACATGTCTCATGTAGAATGTGCTGTTTTTTTGTGAGTGCACCCCAAGAAAGGTGTGCAATTTATGTATTGCTTTCACATTATAACCACTATAGCCGTCTGCAAAAATTTGTAACATCAACAGTTAAAAATATAAAACAGGCATCATAATTAATGAATTGATAAATTAAGCCACACACAGAGATGTCCATTCAGCACTTGAGAAATAAAATCGTTCAATCAGTATAGGATAACAATTTGAAATTTTTATAACAATCCGGATCGTCTGCTCTGTTATCAGAGATATTAAAGTTGAGTTCAGTTGTTTCACCTCTCAGTAGGACACACTCTGGAGGCATCAGTTTACTTGGGCCTATTTTCAAATACAAGCTGACAAAGTCCTCCTGCCGTGAAATATGTCACCAGTGGGTTCTATCTTCAGTTCCTCGAGACAATAATATGGATTTTGATGTGGTTTTTTGAGGTGAATACTCAGGGCTCACTCTGCCTATACTTTTTCATGGGTGTTGCGGTGAATAGTCAGGATTTTGCTATTTGTCTTCTTACTTAACATTTCTTCCCTTGGTCTCTTATCATGGAGGAAATGTAGGTTCTGTTCATGAAAGGTGGTTATGTACTTTAGCTGAATGGTGTTGAAGTGACTGCTTAGGATTCTAATCTTCCAGGTTGTTTTGTTACAGCTGCTCATTTTCCCAAAATTATATTCTGATGTGTGAGGGCATTTCGTAACATAGTGCACCAGCGAGCCATTAAATACAGTCAAACTTGATTTTAATGATATCTTGACTAAACATTATTTGGTGGTCCAAGTTGTTTCCCGTAGAGAATGTGGATGAACCTTGTTCATAATAGCAATGAAAACAGAATGCTGGAAATAACATATTTTCCCATTACTTTCTGAAAGACAACATCCAGTTCCGAGATAACAGAGACCAGGCAGACTTTAAACAACACACTTAAATCTCATGGAAGTCTAGGCATCTGCCATTTTCTCTTCAGAATATGGAAGATAGATGGAAGTACTAGTATAACACAAAACAAGCATAACACTGATGACATAAATACATTTGGACCATGCATACACTCACAACATGTGCCAATGTGTTGAAAATTTCCCAGAGGAATGTTTTATGAGGTACATGAATGATTTATTAATAGTAGTGTTAAGGTATAAAACTTGCGATACTGAGAACTGAGCTCCTAAGAAAAAACGGTACATTCATTTCGAATCACAGTTAATAACAGAGAAATATGTCTTCTATTTCCCTCTAGTTATTATCACCAGCTAATCATTTTTATGTTGTTTAACAAGTAAAATGTCAAGTTCTTATTTTGTTTTCCCCAACTTCTACTGTAAAGTTGATGCCTCCTTTACTTCTTTATTGCCACTTTGCATATGTGCGGTTATGCAAGTTGCATTGCAAAGATTTAGGTTTGAACGCTTACAGGTCATTTAAGTGGCCTGCGATATGTTTGCAAACCAATCAAGCCACACTCTTCCAAAGGTTGAGCACCCTTGATTTAAATGAACTTTTCCCCATTAACTTCTAGTAATCTGGCACACTCTGGTCTGATATATGCCGGATTAGCGAGTCTCCTGTATTTTTTCATATTATAATTTTTTTTATATTACTTTTTTTTTTCTTCTAGGGTGAATAAAGTTTTAGCTTCACTGTTAGCAGCACTTGTCATCGGCATAAACTTGTACTTCGTTATTACATATGCACAGTCGAAATTGCCAAATTACTGGGCTGTATATCTTGGCTTGGCAATATACATATTGTTCTATGTCTGTTTCTTAGGATATTTGGTAAGATGTGCATTCAATACTCAATTGATTTTTTTTACCGCACTTTTTTCCCTATAAACTATTCTGCTACTTAATTATTTATGTCAAAATTTTGTCCCCATTTGACCAAACCAACATGCTAATTAGATATTTGTTTGCAGCTGACATAAATTCGTATTTCTTCTGATCAGAGCTGGAATTAGTCACTGATTGGCCTGGTGCAAGAACAGTTTTGTGGTCCTCTTCGATGTAAATCCCCTCTCACTGGGTTAGGCCCAGAGATCAACTGATTTTTTCTCTATATATCCCTCAAAATTCAATTTAGAGGGTCCACTAAAAGTCTTGGTATTCAGATCCATCAAAAAAACCCTTCCCAAGGAGGTTCGAGGAAGCAGGGTCCTCTTAGTGCATAGGCACACAGGATAGTGCAGGTTGTTAAAAAACCTCATGTTAACAGGACCTATGCAAAACGAAATGTCTGATACTTGAGATAAGATATTCTGTCAGGGATGACTGACCCAGAGTCTCTCTTTTTACCTAGGGCTCGTGGCGCTTTTAGGACCATGGCCGCTTCATGAGAAAGGCTGGTAGGGATCTAAGAAAGGGTCTTAGGTATCGGTCTTACATTTTTCCAAGAAGTAAAACTATAGATTTTCTTTAATGAATATAGAGATCCAGCTAAAAATCTTGGTGTGTGTGGTCCTGCCTAAAATCAAGGCCCCCCATTCAAGAATTCGGGGGTCGCAGGGGCGGGAAGTGATGAAGTTCATTTGGGAGCATCAAAATATGTGGTTTGTAGCAGTTTTGTACCAGCAAAATATAGGATTCGGAGCAGTTATTTATAAACTGGAGCAGCGAAATTAACTTACAAGAATATTTTCGTTAGCCCACCCCTTTTCAAAATAAAACAACAGCACTGTCTTTTGTTATCAAACATCTTTTCATCAGCTTTTGTTTTTGGTGTTTCAGGCTTTTGACTCCTTGTTTGAAAGAGCGGCTGTCGAAATTTTTCACACCAGTGTATTTAAGATGATACTTTTTGCTTACTCGCCACTATTTGCTGTCTGGAACAGCAACTGTTTGAATAGGCTAAAATTTTTCTATATGTTTTTATACTCCGGAAAAATTATTGCAAAATGGGAGAGACTTTTGGAAGAATCAACATGATGTTTGGCAATTCATCACTCGTTATTTGGCAAAATTTGCATTTTGACTCATTATTTGGCAAAATTGGAGGTTTAATATGTTATTTGGCAGCATTCGTGATTTAACACTCGTTATTTAGCAACATTGACAATTTAACATTCAATATTTGGCCAAGTTGCTAAATTAGCATTAGTAATTCGACGGACTTGCTCTTTTAATCCCGGAAAGAAAAATTTTTTCACAAAGCATTAGGATTTGTCACAATGACAATTGACTATAAAACCGGCTGCTTAAAGTGGCAACTTTTTGTTTTTAAACGAAAAAACTCACATTTATGCTTTAAAGATGAAAATGAAAGACCATTGCAAAAAATCTTCAGCGGAACAATCACGAATATTATCTGGGTTTCACGATGGAAAGCCTGATGAAACGCCTGATAGTTTAAATAAGTGGCCACAGTTATCCCAATTCAATTTTCGGGAACAAAGATAACCGCAGGTACTTGCCAGGAAAATTCTAAAATTGATTAAAAAAACTGCTACCTTCTCTGATTTCGCAAACTTTGCTGGACTTCTGGTGACTCTTTCAACGAAACCAGATTGGTTATCGGTTTATCTGATAGATATCGGCACTTTAAAAGAAAAAAAAAACCTGTCTTGAGGTAAAGTTGCAAAAGGCAAATAAAAATTAAATACTTTTTGACTGAAAATTTTTGTTCAAATGTAAAAAATATCTCTAGTGCTTGCAAAGCGTGAAAAGCACACATGGTTAACCCACAAGTTTTTTTTCAACACTGTACATTAAAGTGTAGTCAAACTACTTTCCAACAGAGACCTATTTTTTCAAGGTCACGAGATAACACTACTACAAAAGATGGGAGGGAATGGTGCTGAAAAGTCCAGAGGAATAAAACATGCTTTTCTTGGAAAGAATCATTTTGCAGCAAGCAGGAGCAAAAATGTTTTGCTGTCCTTTCTGAAATTCTGGGCATACTGAGGCGAAATTCGATATTTTGGCTATTTGGTGCAGAAAAATACGGAAACACACTATTGGATGGTGCAGAGTTCCCACCCCTGGGGTCGCAAATTCACAATCATATATGTGTCGGTTGATAAAGCAATATATTTTTCATTAATCAAATTTCAAGTTCTGGCTTTTCAAAGTAGTTACCATAAAATATGTGTAATCAATGCAATAAAATTCAGTTTTACAGCCTCTAATATTTTGCAGCTTGATGTGATCACTCCCGCCAAGTTAAGAACTTTCGTTAGTGAAAGATTCTCTTGTATATTTATCTCTGCAAGGTTTTAGTGCAGAATTTGTATCTGCATTAAAATCTACCATATTTTTGTTTTCCACGATTAGCAGCTAATCAATGTCTGCAATCAATTTGTCAATGCTTTTTTAAAGTTTTCTTCAAGTAAATTCACATTTTTTGATTTATATTACCACTTAAAAGTTTATTTCATGTTTCAGACTCTGCACTTGTTGGTTGTTTTAGGTGTGGAATCACTAGTCAATACTCCTGTAAGTATTGAAGTATAGTTCGCTCTTTCTTTCTTCAAGGCTATAAATGCATGCAATATTTCATATTTACCGGGAAGAAATTAAATGGCAGGGTAATCTTGAAAATAAAGTTTTCACATCTTTTTTTTATTGCGAGGATTTAAAGTTCATTACAAAATCATCAATTAATATTTGGCATAATTACTTACAGTCAAATCTCTCGATCTTGAAACTGATGGGACCGAAAAAAATTTAGAGATGGTATTTTTTTCAAAAGTAATTGCTTTTTATTGTGGATTTTTCTGAATTCTATTCTCCCCTATCCAGTACAAAATGACTTCACCCAAAGACCACATCTCCAAAGAATAAGTATCGAGCTGAATTTAAAGCGTTCATAGTCTTCAGCTCATCTCCATGACTCTCTAACTCAGAAGTTCCTCAGAATTATTTTTGTACTGCTGAGGATCACATATAGTGGATCTCATTCATAACACGTCTCAAAAAATCATGGAAAAATGTAAGCGGAAAAAAACTTTAAACAGTAGCTCTCAATGAGTATTAGCAAAAGATAGAACCAAACATGAAAATAAGTTATATTTTTCCACACAGTATTTTTGTTTATTTTCATCATATACACTGAAGCGAGTGAACTCAAACCAATAAAACCAGTGCTGGCTGCTAGTCTACAAGTTATCAAAACCATTTGCTCACCAACAAGGTGTTAAGCGAGATGGCTTGATTCGATGGATATTTTATATCATACAATGGGATTTTCGTGTTATTTGTTTATTGTATCTTATATATAAAGAGTGTCCCATCAAAACCACCCAAACTCTGCACAGCCAGATTTCTCGCTTGGATTACATAAAAAATGCTGAAAGAACTGTACTTGTACGACTCATAATTTTAGAAAAAAATGCAGGAGAAAAGTACGATGTTATCCGGTGTAGTAAAAAAAACTTTATTGGAAACACATGGGGAACATCTGTATTTGCATATGTTTACATAGGAAGATGTTCAAAATGTCCACCATGTATATTGAGGCATGCGTGCACTCGCTGTACATGTATTATGTTTCCAATAGCATTTTTTTTCTGGCACTGGGCGTCATACTTTTCTTTCACATTTTTCTCAAACTATGGGTCGTACGGGTGCAGTTCTTTGGGCATTTTTTATGTATTCCAAGCAAAGAATCTGGCTGTGCAGAGTTTGGGCGGTCTTGATGGGACACCCTGTATAATACGGCAAGTGTGAGATAACAGATGAAATGGCATCCCCCTCCCCAATAGCTTCTAAAATGTATCTTCATTCCAATATATGTACATTCTCATCCTTCTTAACGAAACACCAGAACTTTTCTCCAACTCCATTTCATCTGTAATCACCACAAAATTTGTTAATCGTGACAGTAGCCAATTGTCCGGGGGAAATATTTTGTAAAAATTGTGTACACTTGTTATTTTTCTTCCTTTTTTGACTCAAAGTAAAGAGTTCTAGACTCTGCCATGAAGCTGGGCTGGAAGAGATCTCGGCAACGGGAAAAGTGCAGTGGCAAAGTTCTGGCGTTCATTTATTCATGCACAGCAAGGCTTGACAAATCCCAGCCATCAGGTCACTATGGCGATTGTGAAATTGGTATTGGTGACCAAATTTTTCTATGTGGGATTGCTAGCTAGGGAAATGGCTAATGGGTTTAATATCAACAGCTGACACTTATAATACAATTTCTTTTATATCATAGAGGAAAAGAAAAAATTTATAAAGTCGGACTCGTGCTTATATATATAACGAACATGGATGTTACCAATTTTCACGTGTAACGAAGTTTTTCTATTTTCTTTGAATTTTGTATAGCTTATCAAGTCAGTACAGATACAACAAATATTTTTGCTGTTTTCTTTATCTCCTTATAAGTGGCTCCAAATGTATATGTATATAAAACACACATATTATAATGCTAGAAATTTTCAATGAACTAATCTCCCATGTATAGGTATTATATAAGTTAAACCATGATTCAATATTAAGTCTAAACTCATTATAGCATCAGAATGCTGCAAAATAAACGATGAAATTAAATCGGGGTTCAACTGCACTTGAAATAATGTTTACTTATTACAAAATAAATATATCATGCAAACTATAAAAATGTTTGTTTATCTACATTTAATTGATATGTATTATTTTTTTTTAGTACATCGGGAAATATTTGGAAGAGCCATATGCTTTGCAGTCTAGACCAGACGACAGTGGGATGATGATATCAGATGGAATAAAATATTCCACTCAAAAATCGTATGATTCGGTTGAATGAAAACTAATATCGATGATTATAAAGTAGCAGCGGGGTTATAGAAGGCAAAGAAACTCTGATACGTCCATTTTTCATCTGTGATTCCAGTTTGGATTTGCATGTTTTTTTTATAACAATAACATGGATCAATTATTTTTTGACTGTGATATACATTAACATGTTTATCGTATACATACATGTGTATTAACGAGATATTTTTTTGTCAAGTTTTAAGCATTTTTTCATATCACCATTTGATAGAGATGTCCTGTCATATTATTAGATTGTTGATTTCTTTTAGAGTAAGTTAGAATCTAGTTGCAGAGATAACACATTTCTTATGTATATGTTACTGCCTAAACTCGAGAAGTGCTGCCACTTCGTGAATTGGCCAGAGTCCGAAATGAACAAATAATTTGGACTTTGGCCAGCCATTTCACAAAGTGGCTGGAGATCCTTGGCCAAAGCTTGATGTGCTGATGTTAAACGGCCAGGTAGGAGCCAAATACATTTTTTTAATCGTCAACGTGTGATGCATGTCTATACACATAGTAGCTGTATTGGATTCGATCCATGTGACGAGAGAAGAACTTTCTAAAAATAACTATATACACACATATAGTTTTTCTGCAAAATTTTGGAGAAAAAAATTACTGCATCATAACAGCGGTTTGATGGGTTGCCATAACTACCGTAGACATAATTACCACGAAAAAATATGCCAACTTTACGATGATCCCAAATCATGTCTTTTGCTTTTGTCAGGAATCACTGGCCACTTTGCGAACTGGCTAGCCAATGTCAGAAATTCGAACATTGGCTGTTTCAATATTTAACAAAATTGGCTAATTCGGGAAGGGACTGGCCTCATTGCGAATTGGCCGACTTCGGGCTTTGGCAGTAACATATATGTACCTTTTTGTAAATTTAAGATTTTTGGATGATATAACTATCTCTTCAAAAGTTATCAAATTGTGTTTTAGTTGAAGAGGAATGTTGGATGCATCTCACTTTGTTTTTATGGTGCTATGTATGATAAATAAATAAATATATATATATATTTGGTTTGATAGAGTTTAAAATACATTTTACGAAATAGAAGGAAGGCGCAATTACAGTTCCTACACTCTTAGCAACACAAGAGGTAATAGCATGGAGCTGATTGGCTACTACGAGCAAGAAAGATAGCAAGATGTCATGAGGAGCAGAGCTTTTGGCAGAACTGAATTTTGCCAAAAGCTCGTCAATACTTTTTATACTGTATTACTTTGAATTAGGAGTCCATTATCATTTCCTTCCACAATCTTATTCACAAAAGATGATGGCAACTCCATTGAAAAAATTAATTTGGCCCTTAAAAGGGCCTTTTTGAAATTAATAAAATAAAACAATGACCTTTGTCAAATTTGAATTTCACCAAGTCCTTCACTACAAGTGACATAATGGTTCATCACTAACTTCGACCAATCACGATGTGTAAAATTTCTATAATGTTGCTAGAAAAGTAGGATTTGTTTATACGCAGAAGGAAGGGCATATGAAATCTTTTTACTTATAGATTTACATAACAAGCATTAGAAAAGAAAAAACCAATGATGAAGGCAAATGACAAACACGTTTTGACACAATTTGTGCCACATGATAGTGTGGCAGGGTTCAACACGTCTTGACATAATTTGTGCCACATGATAGTGTGGCAGGGTTCATAGCAAGCAGGGTGTGGCATTTTACTGGTGAACCATTGATTCTAGAGACATCTTTCCAAATAACGTGTAAGACTCAGATATGTCATTCATGTTCCAAAGGGTTACATAGTTATTAAAGTCAACTTTCTATAGTCCCTGTGTGCCCCAAAAGCCATTAGAAAGTTCTTGCGCTGTTTCTCCTGATGCCAACAAAAAAAAAAAAATGTTTTTAAGTGTAATATTCACTGAGACATTCAAATTCAAAAACAGGAAGTTAAGAAAAAAGATTAAATGTTGGTAAAACGGTTTATACGTATTTAACCCCTTAACTGTCCCCAGAGGCAGGCTTAAATATTCTGCAGCTCGGTGCAAAAACAGCTTTGCAGCTCTAAAACATTTTTTTAATCCGTTCTCCCTCCTTCTAAAATAAAAATCGGATTTTTCCATTCCCAGTAACCATGAATGCCCTGGTGCTCGCCAGGTTTACATGGGCACCTGAGAATGAACATCAAACTAAAGTTTAATGTTTATAAAAAAACATTTGACAAGAAATTTGTCCAATTTGACAACAGTGTCCACTGCCGAGCAAAAAAAATTCAAGTGAGCTCCTAGGCACTTAAAGGAGGTGCGTCCAAGTGGCATGGTGGTAAATGCTCATCTACCACCGCGAAGGTTGCTGTCGTGGTCCCAGGTTCAAACCTGAGGGAGGATAGTTTCCCTAACGAGCTTGAGGTGACCACCAATAGAAAGTGCCTTCATTTCCAACCTATCTCATTAATGGCAGTAAATTACGATATGGCCAGAGTTGGTGTTTGGTTAAGTAAGCACTCTTAAGGGTTGGTGGGTGGGTTGCTAGAGAACCAACAATCTATTCAGGACCGCAACCAGGTAAGCTACTTCATGTAATTTTGAATAATTAAAAAACAATTTGGCACCCCCTCTAGTCCAGCGGCACTTGCATCCTTCTCTTGGCTTGGGGGGGAGGGGCTCTGTGAAGAAAACCTTAAGCAAGAGGGTTTGACCAAGGCCATCATTTTAACTTTTCCCATGGGGGGGGGGGCAAAGAACATGTACTCAGTGTGTTGTGTGTATATATACCATTTTCAGTGTATTTTCAAAAGTCATGGGGGACCCAACTCCCCCTCAAATGATGGGCCTGGGGTTGATGTCCAAATTTTAAAGGTCTTGAACAGAATTTTATACTATTTACTTTGCTAAAATATTCAAGTCAAAATGTAATCAAAGTATAGTTTTGTCGCCCTCTAAAAATTAGTAGACCAGTGTGGCACCACCCTTCGCACCTGCCTAAGTCCTGCCCTGACTGACTGCCACGACCATATTTATGATTTTACTCTTTGTGATTGTAAAAGGGTAGCACTGGGAAGTGAATCGTGTAAAATTTTGTTGCCGTGAAGGGGTTGAAGCTTTTTTTCCCCACCAAAACTCGTTTTTTTTTATTTGAATATCTCAGCCAATATATCTTAGAAACATAGAATTTTTTTATTGGCATCGGGAGAGACAGTTTTCTAATTGTTTTGTTAATTTTCTAATTGGGTTTTGGGGCACAAACTGCGTGAAAAGTTAATTTTTTTTATGTTAATGACTATACAACTCCTTGCAAAATGAATGACATCTGAGTACTATAGATTATTTGGGAACTATTTACTAACTGGAAGTATGCCTCTAGGATCAATGGTTTGCCATTAAAATTCTATACACACTGTATATCTCATTCCAAAATGGCACTCATTTTGGGTGTAGAAACACATCAGGAATTCATGGTTTTTTGTCCTTAATTTCTTCTTTAATATGACAGATTGTGATTTATAAACACAAAAAATTATCACACTGAAACTTTTCCTTAAGAGTTTTATGTAAGGATATATTCATATGAATATCCTGCTTATCTGTAAGTTCCATGTATCATTTTCCAGTCTTCATGTTAAGACTTCAACGTATTTGATTGCAATCATAATAATTATGCACAAAAAAAAAATGTTCAAATCACCAGTTTGACTGACTTCCTTATCTCTCATGCACACATGACTGGTTAACACTTGTCTTGTAATGTGCCTTGGTCAATCTAGGTTTCACTTTAATTTTCAAGGAGTAAATTAGGTTTGAGGGGTCTCAAAATGCTGTTGCTCTAGGGCAGTGTTTCCCAATTGATGTGCCCAGAGACACCCTAGGGTGCCGTGATATCAGCTAAGGATTGTCGTGAGATATGGAGATTAGAGATGTGAGAATATTCTTCTGGATGTAAAACTTGGAGAATATGCTCACCTGACATCTCTATATTCTTGATTATTCTCCTGAGAATATTCATTTTTCTTTTAAATAATTTAAATTTTTTTAACTAATTTTGTTTATATTGTGAAATATAAATCTGTTTTCATTACCTGAAATATTTACACCACAATTTTTGGTATTTTTTTTTTACTTTTTTTTAGTTTGAGTCTCCGGGTCATGATGAGAGGTTTTAAAAGTTTGGTTATAAAGATTTTAGAAACCTTTGGATTAAAACCTTAAGAAATTATTTTAAAATTAGATAAATTTTCAGAAATAAGTTCAAAACAAAAGAAATTAAACCAAAGAGTTGTTTGATAAAGAAAGCTATTCTTATACAATCACCTTCATTCTAAGATATAGAACTGTTTTCTTCAATGCACGTACACTTAAATTCTGTATCACTCATATTTCTTTAACAGTTGTGCAATTCAGCCCTGTTGGTTTTTCTTGCTTTCAAACTTTAATATTGTGCTCTACAAACTTCAAATCCTTGACGAGGACAGGACTACTATTAGAAGTTACTAGAGAATATTCTTATCAAAAATAACAATTATTCTCAAGTTATTTATCAAGATTATTTATTACATGTTATTACATATATTCTTGATAATACTCTCTGGAAAGATTTCTGTAAATGAATATTCTCATCGAGGAGAATATTCTCTGGAAGGACAATTAACTTCAGAATAATTATTATTTTCTATAAGAATAGTCCCCAATAATTTATGAAAGTAGTCCTTCCAGAGAATTTCGTCAAGGATATTATATGTAACTATATTATAAATAACAGGAGAATATTCTCATCAAGACCTTACAAGAATATTCTCAAGTTATTTATAATAGTCCTATCAGAGAATATTCTCCAAAAGATTATTCTCGAGAATTTTACTCTCTAATGGAGATAAAGCTTTAATGGGAAAAAGCTTTAGCACAATGCTAATGATTGATGGTTGGATGTCTACTCCTTTCGTACCTCCTGTATGCATTTTTGCGAAAGTGCAACTGTAGCTCAAACCCTGCAGTCCACACTTAAGTTCTTAATTTTTTTTAAAATCAAATTACTCTCCTCTCATGCATGACAGACGCATCGGATAAGTCGCCATCTGGTAGCAGTGTCAGCAATGTGAGCTTTCGCCTGAATTAGGTCTGGCTATCCTTGTACGACCCCGTTCAGCCAACACCATCTATAATAGAAAGCCTCAGCACGAAGCTCGTGCCATCACTGAAGAAGTCCATTTCACCTATAGTCATTGTGTGTGTGCTGATATACTGCAAAAAAGGGTAAAGTTCATCAGACACATGCTTAAGGAAAGAGGATTCGTTGGCTTTGTAGTTTAATGGTCTTGGGTGCTCACCCGGCAAGTGAGAGGACGTGGGTCTGATTCCCAGCAAGAACAGGTGAATTTTCTTTCTTGGATTTATAATTAACGCACTTTTGTCCTTTTCAACATCATATCTATGCGAGCAAGCCTTTGCCAAGGAAACAATAAAATACAAAGCAAGAAACAGACTATTACTACTCAACCATGCATGGAGCTTGTACACATTCCTCTGTGGAATCTCTAAAGGCCCGTTTACACGACGCAAGTGCTTTAGTTGGTAACTTAATTTTTAGTTGCCAAGTACGATACAATGTATGCAGACGATAAGGGCCGTTTACACGGCTTTAGTTGGCAAGTGCGCAAGTGATTTAGTGGTAAGTGAGATAAGAACGGTTCTATTTTTTCCGGTTAAGTAGACGTATGCGCGCGCGCCAGTGGGCGTGACCTGCCGCGCTGGAGGGGTCTTTTTGCTCTCTCACGGAGGGGTTTATTTTGATCTCAAGCGTGAACCTGTTCATGCTCCGTCGTCTCCTGAAGTTTCGCTAGAATTCCGCGGAAATATTGGATGGTGAGGTGGCCAGAGGACACAACCTTCAAGTTTGTTGAAAAATATCTTCGCCATGAATGTTTGTTGAACTATAGAAATGAAAATTACCTTAACAAACACGTTAAAAATTATTCGATGTTGGAAAAAACTATCGAATATTCTGTCGATGTGATGTCAGGAGTGGAAAAAAATTGAAGATTCAAAAATATATATCGGGTGGGGAGGATTTATATATTAAAAACTGGAGGGGGGGGGGGGTTCGAATATTTCTCTCGTCCAGAACGAATTTGCTGCCATCTGTTGTAAAAATACATGATCAAATATTTAACATAAAGATGTCATCTCTATAGATTAAATTAAAAAATAATAATGATTTCGAAAATTTGGAAATAATTTTTTTTTAATGAATTTTTATTATTTAATTTTTAACCCTTAGAATTTCCTACGAATGCCAAGAATCTTCTCCCGTATTTTCGGCTTCCATAATTCATAATTTATCTCCTCTTTAACTTCGATTAAAATATCATATAATCGATATTTAGAACTTGGAGGAGAAATAGAGAATCTTATACTTCTTCTCGATGACTTACATAAGTTTATAATATGTTGTGTATTCTTTTTTCCCCTGTGGCGTCATCTCTCGCCCCCCCCCCCTTACGTGCACCTCCTGATGCGTGGGTGGCAGAGGCGAAAAAAGGGGACAAGCGAACTGTTTCCCTTGCGTGACCTACTTCTTGCTCAGTGTGTTGCTATCGCCCCCTTTTTTCTTGCTCGCGCAAGTGATATAGTTTCTCCTTTTTTATTGAATAAATTTATATTCTTTAAAAAAAATATCATATAATGTGGCTGCGATCACAGTATTCGTAAGTTCTACCTGATCATCTTCATCCATCGTTACGAAAGCTATGAGCTTTAAAAAAAGCACCTCTCTGAATGCCAGATAAATAAAAAATTATTACTATTATACTCCTGCGCGTTGTGCGTCTGTCTCTCTCCGTGGATTTGAGTAGACTGAAGCGCGCATGCGCTAACCTCTGTAAAAATTGTCCAATGAGCGCCTACTTACCACTTATCGTGTGGATAGTTTCAAGAAGAATCGGTAAATTAAAATTAAGTTGCCCACTAAAGCGCTTGTCTCGTGTAAACGGGCCTTAACATGAATTGGTACATGCCGGAATGTGCTTGTGTATGTTGTGAATATAACGTGAAGTTTCTTTTTGTGTGAAGTTTGTTATATGTAATGCTGCCATCTGCCAAGAAATAGACTGCAAGACCTTGAGGACAATGTTTCATTGTCAAACAGTAAGACTTGATTTCAAGTATATGTGCTCTACGCATCAATCACAAGTTTCATATTAATGATTAATCGAACAAAACTTTATTGATGTATTTTTACTTTGTGATTTTTGTTATAGAGTAAACTGCATTTTGTATTCAAGGAAGGGTGCCCCCCCCCCCAAAGCAGAATGTTTTGCGATTTTCTGCAACGAGCCCTCAGCTGACTGAAAATGTTCTGCAGTAAAAAATTCACATATACATAATAGCGTTTTTTTACGCTTTTCTTAAAATTCTTCCAGATTGTTCTGCAACAGCACTGGTTGTTCTGCGACATATGTCGCACATTTCGGCATATTCTGCTTTGGGGGGTGCCCCAAGTTTTTAATGTCATTCCCGAGGGTGCTGCAAACTGTTAAAGGTTGGGAGGCGCTGCTGTAGGGCCTTGAACATTTTGAAAACTTGTAATGCTGATAGCATCAGAACTGCTTTAAATGCATATAGGGTTGTCACTCAGAGGTGATGGCATAAAGTTCTTAGCGTCTGGCACCTATGTTGCCACTTAATTTGAATTTTAAGAAATCAACATCTTACATAAGCAAATTACATAAGCATCTTACATTAACACCTAAGCAGTCTATAAATTACTCCTCAGGCTTATGAAATATTTAGAAGGAATTCTTAGTGATCATTTGTAACATCTGTAAATTTGCTCAGTGACCTAAAAGATTTGGAAGTAACTTATCTTCTCCATATCCTCTTTTGACAGATTGTAGAATGAAAATAAATCATTAATGATTGTAATTTACTTTCAATGACTTACGGTGTTTCATTCAGCTAGCCTCAATTTTTCTCGTTTTCATCATAAATACTCTGTTCATTTATCCAAGCTTATGAACTGCTCCCTCACCTTCAAAAAAATCTTTCCAAGAACCCCTATCTTAAAAAGTTTCGTTCAACAGGCAAGAGTGTTATCAACTGATGTGTGGAAACAATCTATACGAAATGAATGTCTTCATTCAATGTATACACTTTAAAGATTGAGCATAAAATACACAGCATCCTTAAGAGTAGGTTTTAAAATAACAGTAAAATAATTGAATATTTATACATTCACAACACGTTTATTTTAGCAAAAGATTCTATATTCTAAAGGGTTTTTTCATGTTTTGAAAGAATGAAAGTAAACTTTAAAAAATAAAGTATTGAAACAGACACTATCAATATGTCACTGATAATTGGATATACAATAAAATTATACTTTGCAGGCCAATGAATAAAGTTTCGGAACTTGTAGCAATAGTTTGAATACATTGTAGTTCTTAATGCTTGGCTATATACTGAAGAATAAAAAATTTGTTAGGCTAAAAAAATCATTTCCAACAATGACTCAAGCATTATGTGCTTTCTCTTGATCTTTCCAGTTTATGCAATTATAACCTCCAGTTTAAATCTGCAAAGGAACTCTGATGCTCACTTTCTGCATAGACTTATGTTCCTTGCGAAATCTTCAAGTTTCCTGCGACTATCCTATTCTGATGCAACTTTACCTTGACCCAATTGTTTAGCTTTCAAATATGTCAAGTTTGGACACTTTAAAATAATGTCTCGAAACGTGACACGGCCAAGTACAGTCGAGTTAAATGATATCGTACGGATGAGTTGATTTGGTTGTGATGCCAACAACTCTTTAATTGCATCTGATGTTTCAAAATGGTACTTATTTATTACAATAAATTGTAGAGTATTTCGCCATTTATTTATCATTTTGGGCACATTTTTCAAGAATGCCAGTTTTTTGCTTCCTGATATATTTTAAGTGTTTCTACGCAATTCGATGGGATTTCATACACTTTGTCTGGGCTATGATTCTTGCAGTCATTCATATCAAGTGTTACCAATCGTTCTGATTTATTCAAAATAGTATGAATAGCTGTTGAACGGAAGTCACAGTTGTTTGCTTTGAAGGACTCAAGAGTTGGCAATCCGTTACCATCACCGGGAACAACGTTCACTGCCTCTAAGCTACAAATTCAAAAGTTTATCGAATTTAAATTCTGAAAACATATTGTGAAATTGCCTGTATTTAAGCACCTACAGCTGTGCACGGAAAGTTGTTCAAGGACTGAGCAATTGGCACATATCACATTTGACAAAGATGTTGCTATCTTCAAATATCACATTTTTCAGGTGTAACGCTTTAACAGTATCTCCTCGTGCAGCCAAAAAATTGCCAAGTTGAGACATAATCATCGTTTTGGATTCACTGGAGAAAACCCCACTCAGTGAAATCGTACGTAGGTTTTCATTTCGCTCAGCTAAAGACACTGTACATTCATTACTCCACAAAACACTGCTCAAATGCAAGCTTTCAAGTTCATTACAATAGTTGATTATATTGTAAGCACCTTGGACTGTTGGAATGTGGATTTCTGCTGATGTCTAGGTACTTGATATTTTGAAGGCGCCCATTTTCCGCTATACTCGACAATACATCCCATTTCACACCTGCACCTATGAAGACACTGTTCCATAATACAGGGTGCATCGAGAGTGAATACCATTTCTCACTGACTTTGCGAACGCTTTTCCACAAGTCTTTGTAACCAACATGATGAAATATTTTCACGATAAGTTCATCAGGCAGATCGTCGATGCTTGCCATTACTTAGCTTAAAAGAAACTTAATGATGAGTCCACATGTAGGAAAAAAATGGAGGAACAGCAAAAGAAAATAGCCGCCAAATCGAATTCACTTAAAATTTGCAGCACCACCGTGGAAACCAAAGCTGCAGTAAGAGTCCGCTCTTACAATATTTATATAGCCCTCCTCAATCAATCAATGGTTTAGTTTTAGCAGGGTTTTTGGCTACAGCAAGGCCCTCTCCCTGCGGCTGGTAGAGATTTTCTACATTAAAGAAAAAAAAATATTAATCATTGTCGACTGCTCCCAGAAATTAAGAGCAAAGGAAAACAAAATAAAGGGAAAGGAAGAGTGGGATATCTTCAGCTGCACAGGGCAACGATGCAGCACTTCTAAAGCTAGAGGCCCTCTATTTTAGAAAAAAAAAAAAAAAAAAAAAAAAAAAAAAAAAAAAAAAAAAAAAAAAAACAATCAATCAAAACGATGGGATGCCCAAATATATTTTTGGACCAAACAAGAAATAATGTTGGGAGGAAGAGAAATCAGATCTGACCACTCTAAAATGTAGTTTTTTGAAACAGGATCAATGAGGATAAACTTGCGAATATTTTGATAAAAAGGACACTGGAAAAGGAAGTGATAAGCAGATTCTTCCATTGGACAGTTGAAACAGTAGGGGTCTCTATGTCTTTTAATAGTGTGTAAGTACTTGTTGAGCGGAGCTCGCTCGCAAATGAGTTTGTAAAGAAGGTTTTCAATTTTTCGAGATGACATCTTTCTGGAGATTTTTTCAACAAAATTGAGGAAAATAGAAAATTGAGATGGACAAGCCACTTGAAGTTGATTCCGCCAAGTTGATGTGAGAATGTCTCGGGTTCTGACTTTGTAGTCTTCAATGAAGAAACCTGCTGGAGTTGTCAGAGGAACAGAAGTGGTGGCTAAATTATGGACTGCTTTATCAATAATTTCATTCAGAGAGATGTTGACATGGCCTGGAACCCATACAAGAGTTAGCGAATTTATCTGAGAACAAATATGCGCAATAACGTTATAGAGCAACAAGATGACAGAATGTGAGTGGATGCTAATATTATTCAGGGCAAGGAGAACTGCTTTTGAGTCTGAAAAAATTGTGATGTTTGGGTTGTCTTGGATGTTGAGACAGTTGAGGCCATATGCAATTGCAAGAGCTTCAGCGGAGAAAACAGATGCATTTGGATGTGCAGTACATGTTTTCGTGACATTAGCCTGGGGGAAAAAAGCACCAAGAGTTGTATATTTGGCTTTTGAGGCATCAGTAGCAATAATGATGTTGTTGTTCACCGATTCAAAATATTCATTGAAAAGAATTGAAGAGAGGTTGCTTTTGGGCGTTTTTTGGAATTCCCAAACATCAGTTTGAATAAAGACATTGTTGACAGACCATGGAGGAACCTTGTACATGAATGGGATAAATGAGTGCAGATTTAAGAAAATAGATGAGTTGGCGCATCTATTTTTCCAAAGAGCAGTATTTCCAAAGACAGAAGAACGATTCATAGTAGGAAGAGTAAATTTTTGAGATGGTGAGCTAACTGCGGTGATGAGAGCCATATAAGTTCTGTTTAGAATAATGTTCTCCAATGATGGAATTTGAAGGAGGGATCTCATCTTAATGACCGAGGTGCTTCTGGGAAGACCAAGAATAGAGCGAATGGCTGAATGATATATGGGATCCAGAGAAGATAGAAGGGATTTCGAGCAGTTTGCCCAAGCAATTGCACCGTATCCCAAGATATTTGAAATAATGGATAAGAAAATTGGTTTTAACATTATGTAGGGAATGGCTCTAGCTGACCGTGCAACAGAGTGGCAGATGTTATTTGAGAAAGCTCCTGTAGATTTGAGATGAAGAATTTGTTTCTTCCAGTTCAAGGTTTTGTCGAAATAGATTCCCAGGATTTTGATGAAAGGGTGGTAAGGAATCTGGGAATTATGAATTTTAAACGAAGGATGGTGATTAGTTTTTTTGCGGGAGAAAATACAGAATTGAGATTTGCTAGGTGAAAGTTGAAGACCATTCGTTTGTGCCCAAGAATTAAGAATGCTAATAGATTTCTGAAGAAAAACCTCTGCTTGGTATCCTTCCGGAGAGCTGGCATATAAAATCAAGTCATCTGCATATACAAAAAGTTTCACAAAATTTGGAATTAACGGGATCAGGTCTAGTGTGAAAACCGAAAACAGGAAAGGCGAAAGGCTAGAGCCCTGTAGCAGACCTTTACTAATATGAAACCTGGGCGACGTATGGCCCCTCCAATGAATGTGATGATTTCTATTAGACAGATATGAATGGAGCCACTTGCAAAATACAGTACCAAAACCAATGTTGTAAAGTTTACGAATCAGAATATCATGAGGAACATTATCATATGCGCTCTGTATATCCAAACCAATCAGATAACCCTGGTGGCCTTTCGAGAAACTTGTATAAATACAGGCAACTATATCTCTAAGACAGCTTTCAGTGCCTGTTTTAGGACGAAATCCATAGATATTATGAGGAAAAAAGTTGTGCTGAAGAGAGATCCATTGAAGACGAGAGAGAATGATTCGTTCGAACAGTTTTGTAAAGGTATTGATCATAGTGATGGGTCTATATGAATTAATATCAGTAGAAGGCTTTCCTTTTTTTAGGATGAAGATGACTTTTCCTTCTTTAAAAGATTCGGGAACAGAAGATGTAATCCAAAGAGAGTTGAGATTTTGGAGGAGGAATTGAAGGATATCTGGAGGAAGTTGTCGAATGGCTTTGTTGGGGATATCGTCTGGACCTGGAGCAGAGTCTTTACCTCTTTTGATTGCTGATTGCAGTTCCTTAAAGGTAAACTTCTTTTCCAACTGGCTGTTAAATTCTCTAGAGCAGCTGGAGACTTGAGAACTTGTAGATTGGGGTTGTAGGCATTGGAATCTGGACATGAATGCTTTTGTTTGCTCGAGAGGGTCAATGAGCGTTTCACCTTGAAAAAGAATGACTGCATGTGCCGAGTCATAGGTATGGGAACCAATATACTTGAATTTTCTCAAAATCTTGTAGATATGTACTGAATTGTTGTTTTGTCTGAGTTGGGAGTCAAAAAACATAAATTTGAAACAACGAAATTTATGTCGAAAAGTAGCATGAGCTCTTTTGTATTCAATCCAATTCCCGACAGTAGGTGACTGCCTATATCTCTTAAAGGACTTCTTTTTTTTAACAAGGAGTTGTCTGCACTCTGAGTTTAAAGGCAACCGCTGACTTTTAGTAGCGTCACAGATTACTCGAGCATTGTGAAATTGATCTTTGATAAAATTATATAAGTGATTAAAAGAGTTAAACACAGGAAATCTAGTGTTTGCTATGCCTGTGCTGAATTTGTTCCAATTGATGAAGTAGTGAGACTGTTGATGCGGGCAATAAATCCCGCCCAGAAAAATCTTAATGGGAATGTGGTCACTACCATAAAGGTCTGACCCAGTAGACCAGGTTATATTGCTAAATAGATTAGGGCTACAGAGACACAGGTCAATAAAAGAATTCCTCTCAGCAGAGAAGTAAGTGGGGCTGGATGGAATAATGAGGGCAATATTATTCAGATTGAGCCAGTCATAAATTTTATTGCCAGAGGAGGAAGTTTCTCGAGACATCCAGGCTGGATGGTGAGCATTAAAGTCACCTGCCAGAATAAAAGAACCTCCCATTTTTCCTTTTATGATATTGAGGTAAGAAGTGGAGAAGGAAGATGAAGGAGGTCTGTAACAGTTTGTAATATATATAATTTTGTCATTAAAATAGACAGAGATGACGAGAGCTTCAAACTCGTCGTTGCAATATTGGAATTCCAGTTTTGAAGGAATGTGTTTCTTGATAGCAGTGAGAAGACCTCTTTTATTTGAAGAATTGTCTTGACGATAAATATGGCAACCAGGCAGGAAAAAATTTTTCATTGGATTCAAATGCGATTCTTGAATGAGAATGATGTCAGACTGTTCAAGCAAAAATTGTTTCACAGAAGAGATTTTGTTTTTTATACCCCTGGCATTCCATTGTGTGATAGAAAGACCAGATGGGCTATTACGTCTATTGATTGAAGTGTTGAATGAAAAAAAAAAATTGTGAAAGGACAAACAAAAAGCCAGGAGAGAACTTATCCCCTAAGATACACTAAAATTACTTTTTTTTTCTTCACTTTTTCTTTCCCGGACGTGAAGAACGGGAAGAGGACCTTTGATTTTGTGATGGGATGAGGTCAACTTGCTCAATTTCACTCGAATCGATGATCTTTCTTTTGCCGCCAGATTCTTGAGTAATTTTTGCTGGTGGTGAAGAAAAGGGTTGTAACAATGCTTTGATTTCATTTATCAATGCTTCCCTAAAAGCACGAAGTTCACTTTGAAGAGTGGAAGTAATCTGAGTGTTTTCAGGAGGAGCACTTTTGGATGTAATCGTGGCATATGATTCTGTGTTAATAGATCGTCGTGCCACAGCGATAGAGACGTGGCGCTCTGCTTTGATCTGTAAAACTTTACATTCTGTATTGTATTGGACACACGATTTATCCAGCGCTGAGTGAGAGCCTTTGCAATTGATACAGGTGAGTGTACTAGCTGTACACACTGATACATGGTGCTGCTCCCCACATTTGTCACAAAATTGGGCCCTTGCTGGGCAATATTTTGCAATATGTGTGAATTTGAAGCATAGTTTACATTGTCGCGGTCTATCAATGAAAAGAGAAATCTTCTGGCGAAGGAACCAAAGCTTTATGTCCTCAGGTAAATGTGTTCCCAGCTTTGTTACTAACACAGTGGAGGTAGGAACTCCTTGCTTGATAAAACGCCGGAGCTCAAGAGGGATTATATTATTCCCTTGGATTTCTTCTGCTAATTCATTCACAGGGATGTCTGATTCTATGTTTCTGACGAGGAATCTCGTGGAACAGTTTTCCAGTAGGAATTTAGTAGATACTTTAGTTCCAAAAAGTTGGTTGATCATGAGTGCCTCCAGTGTTGACTTCGCTGTTGATATTGTTAGAATGAGGCACTTTCCAGAGCGAGTAAATTTCACCTCTGAGATATCTTTGCTTTTCCTGATGTAGGTGTTTAGCTCCTTCTGCAGGGCACGAGGCTTCGAAGCTGGGATAATTTGCGGGGAAATCACCATCACTTGGAATGATGAACAGCCCAGAGCGGCCGCTTGAATGGCTTTTTGACCATCTGACATGGTAGAAGTGAATACATTATGTTCGTCAGATTTTTTCTCAGAACCACTTACTTCCATTTTCTCGTGAGACAGAGACTGTGTAATGTTATCCGATGAAGTCGATGCAATAATCTTCATACTGTCAGTTTCAGAAAGACTTGTCATGTCCGAGGTTAGGCTTAAGCGCGCCACCCCTGGGGCGTGCTACTTAATTCTCGCCACTGCAAGAGGGGAAAAAAAAAAGAGAAAACCACAGACAAAACTATTCCGGAACAAAAAATAAAAAAACCTGACGAACTTGTCAGCAAAAGAAAGAGATGCAAAAGGACAAAAAATTGAAAATATTGGACACAAGAACAAAACACAACCAACCGCAGGTCGACCACGTTCTTCCGAAAAAATAGCCCTCCTAATACAGTAATACACGTAAGGATAAGGATACCTTTGTAACGGCTATCACCGCAACACCGGTGCTTCTTCTCATCGTAGTTAATTTCTTTTGCTATGCCACTGCATTAGCAGTGCTTTCGTGTCATTCACGATTTTTTCCTTGTCAGATGGTCTTCTTATGTTTAGACCGAGTCTAAAAGCAACACGTCCATCTACATCTGGAGGCTCTTGTAGGTACATTTGGCAGCGTGACAATTCAGGACAGTGTAATAGGATGTGTTCTATGGTTTCCTCGTTCATCCTGCAGAGAGGGCATGTAGCGACCATGTTCACAGTGAACTTAGCAAGACGGTGGTTTGTCTCCAGTGAGCGAGTCCGAGCTTTGAAGAAGAGTGTTGATGGAAGAGATCCATCATGCGCGCTCTCCCAGGAATAGGCTAACTTCCTGCAATAGTAGTTCAATGATGATTTCTTTAGTACTTCTTGCCTCCACAATTCGTGGGCCTTCTTGCGAATCGATGTTTTAATTGCTTGACCTGGTCGCTGGATGTTTTGTAGCACTAGCGTGTTAAGATACTTTTTACCGAGGAAGTTGGTCCTACGCCACCAGGATGTACTTTGGAGGCAATAGAAAGAGTAGATGAAGAGTTTTTTCACCACTCTACGATCATCCAGTGACCAAAGTCGTGCGACGTATGATAGTTTTGATCTTGCTTCCCTTACTTCAAAGGTGGAGATACCAACTTCACCTTGAATTGCGCACGTTGCTGCGCGTGAGGTCGCTCCGAGGGCGAATCTACAAACCGAGGTCTGAGCAGCTTCCAGAGCCCTTCTGGTTGTTTGGTCCAAGACCAGAACTGCATCTGCACAAGAAAGAGATGGTACCGCCACGGCCTTCCATAGAAGTCTTGCAACCTCATATCTGTTGTAGGAGTAGAGTGCTCTACTTTTGATGAGCCCCTGGAATTATTACGGCCCACGATTACGGTGATTGCGTTGTGATGATTGTGCCCTGTCTGTTGGAAAAGCCTGGTACTATTAATAAAGTGACCATATAAACTGTTTTTACTGGACAAACGGGTGTTTATGACCACATTGACCATATTTTCTCGAGAAAAATATGGGTGATTGAGATTTTAAGGGTGGGATCATCGAGCTTATCTACTCTATAATATAAAATCACAAACTCGAAAAGGGCCTGTTGCTAAGCGACCGAGTGACGGAAGTGGGTGAAGTTTTTGAGTGACGGAAATCGGTTACGATTTTGGGTCAAGTATTCATTTAACTCTAGCACATATTGGGACCCATTTGACCCATCGGGACCATGTTATGTGCATGTACCGAAAGGCTCAAATATCCTACAGCAGGGCCCTTAGGCTGGAATTTAGATGGCGAGCCCCCAAACCAGCTTTTCAGGGCCCTTCTGCGGTTAATTTATAGTGTAAAAAATCAAAAAGTGACAAGAATCGTTCTGGTCCTGTCAGCCCTACTCTTGGGGGGGGGGGGGATCATGCCGAGAGGTATGTATAATATACATATAACAACAGTGCTCCCAACACACAGGGTCGGGGTACCCGGGGGGATTGTACGTATACCTTCATGGGAATGTTAAAAGTTTTCATTTCCAGGGGCCCTTGATGGATCTCATTGTTTTCTTGCTGCTTTAACGTTGAAAAATTTGCGATAGCGGAAGCACAAGATATATCCAGTCTGGGGGCACCAAAAAATTTGCGAATTCGGTCACGGGTAGTTGCGTGGGTGGTCTTGGATTTTATTCGTTGGTAAAGCGAATACAAATGAAAATTTTTCATCGCACGCGCACCGGGGGATGACCGACAAGCTTCCAAGTCGGGGGCCCCCATGTTTACAGGTTTGGGGGACCTGGATGAATCTCATTCTTTTCTGTTGTAGAATTTGCAACAGCGGATGCCCGAGATCAAGCCAGTCTGGGGCCCCCACTAAAAGTATGCGAATTGGTGTCCCGGGTAATTGGTTGGGGGGCCTGGATTTTATTCGTTGGTAAACCGATTACAAATGAAAATTTTTCATGGCACGCGCACCGGGGGATGATCGACAAGCTTCCAAGTCGGGGCCCCATGTTTACAGGTTTCATTTTGGGGGCCCTGTATGAATCTCATTCTTTTCTGTTGTAGAATTTGCAACAGCGGATACCCGAGATCAAGCCAGTCTGGGGCCCCACTAAAAGTATGCGAATTGGTGTCCCGGGTAATTGGTTGGGGGCCCTGGATTTTATTCATTGGTAAAACGAATACAAATAAAAAATTTTCATTGAACGCGCACCGGGGGATGATCGACAAGCTTCCAAGTCGGGGGCCCTGGATGAATCTCATTCTTTTCTGTTGTAGAGTTTGCAACAGCGGAAGCCCGAGATAAAGCCAGTCTGGGGTTCCACTAAAAGTATGCGAATGGGTGTCCCGGGTAATTGGTTGGGGCCCTGGATTTTATTCGTTGGTAAAACGAATACAAATAAAAAATGTTCATGGAACGCGCAACGGGGGACAACCGACAAGCTTTCAAGTCGAGGGCCCCATGTTTACAGGTTCCGTTTTGGGGGCCCTGGATGAATCTCATTCTTTTCTGTTGTAGAATTGCAACAGCGGAAGCCCGAGATCAAGCCAGTCTGGGGCCCCACTAAAAGTATGCGAATTGGTGTCCCGGGTAATTGGTTGGGGGCCCTGAATTTTATTCGTTGGTAAACCGATTACAAATGAAAATTTTTCATGGCACGCGAGTACCACACGCTATTTGGAAACTTTCCCTAATTCGAAGTATGCCTCAAGGATCAACAGGTTGCCAGTAAAATGCCACACACCCTGTATTTGATCATTTTTGTCGCACCACGGTCTTTTCTGTGCACTAGGGCTAAATAGACCGGGACCTACAATTTATTGCCGATTCCGTAAACGCACCCTGTATATATATATATATATATATACATACACACATATATATTACTATTAAAGCCCGAAGTTGGCTCCCTCGCGAACTGGCCAGCACAGTTTACCCAGCCAGTGTCCGAAATTCTGTCTTTTGCCTGGTCTGGCCGGCCCTTATATGTCGATACCTATGCATCCTTATATACAGGGTGTTCTGTTAATGGACCGACAAACTCAGAGGGACAAAAATTGCGATGGAACATGATGTCGCAAATCACGTTGAGAGGGTGAAAATCGCGAAAAACGCATGCAGGTTTCGACGTCACGCTGGAACGACAAAAAGTACAAGAATAACTACAAAAAGATTTATTTGATTAATTATCACAAGAGTTGTTGGAAGTGACGGCCGCTGACGTCATTGCACATTCTACAGCGACGTAAATGCGATTCCCGGAAGCACACTCGAAGATACCAGATATGCTTTTGATGTCCGCCGCAGCGACGACAATCCGCGATATGAGATCCTGCGGTGTGTCCACAGGCGTCGCATAAACGGGTGATTTAAGGTGACACGCATAGGAACCCACGAACGCATTCAGCGATCAACTGACATCCACCTTTCGTCTCCTCTGGACTCGGAGCCTGCATGCGTTTTTTCGCGACTTTTACTCTCTCAACGTGGTTTGCGACATCATGTTCCATCGCAATTTTTGTTCCTCTTGATGCCTACTAACAACCCTCTGAATTTGTTGGTCCATTAACAGAACACCCTGTATGTATCACTAAGATATCGATATTAAGATTCCTCCGGTCGTTGCCATAGCTAACCATAAAAATTATGGCTAATTATAAACGACCATAATTATCACCAAAAAATACAACGCGGCGATGACCCCCGAATCATAGGGGATCAATATAGCGGCGAACGAAAGCCCGAATTTTGAACATCAGTCGGGTCACCTGGGCTGGCCACTTCAACTTCGTAAAATATTGACCCGTCCGACGTCCGAATTTCGGACCTCAATTTTTGAAACTATGATTGCAGTGTAGTGATTGTACCGTCGTAGGTCTGTTGCTCTCTGCGGCGAGACTTTTCAACGGAGAGATCAGTCAGCACCTCCTAGAGATAGAAGGCCTAGTCTACTTGTGACGTCAGTAAATAGTCCATTTTCCCTCAGAATATTCAGGGGAAGAAAATTCCCTGCTCGTGCCAGTATCATAGTTGTGAGGAAAAGAAATGATCGGGCTCAGAATCGGCGATTTCTATGACCCACATCCAATCACTATGCGGTGAGCCAATCACGAAGATTCTACGCCAAAATAAGAAGAAACGAAATACGATGCTGTGTTTCGAAATGCGGCAAACTTGCTAGGTAGTCTGAATGACGTTTATGGCAAACACTGCAGAGGCCTTCTATCTCTAGGAGGTGCTGGATCAGCTCGCATTTGCTGCTCTAAGTTAGGAACCACAGAAAACCAACTTCAGCCGACCACCACTGTGGCGGCGTTTGAACCCAGGTCCTCACCATGCGAGTCCGTCACTATAACCACTCGACCACCACAGCCACTGTTTCTTCACCTATTTGTCAGTTTGTTCCTAATTATTCCACAATTTGGCCCTCGTTGAATAATAACGCACGGATTCTCATCGGTTCTGTACCAATTGTACCAGCACCGGGTTTGGAAATTTGTTCTTGGATCAGTCTGAAACCCTACGCTCTTTTGCGCATTCGTTTTTTTCGGTCACTGTGCGATCGTGTGGGAATCGTGCTGGACTCTCATCGTGAATATCCATGTTCCAACCTGTCCTCGGCACAGTGGTGGTCGGCTAAAGTTGGTTTTCTGCGGCTTTTCATTTTTTGGTCAGTCTCCCGTTTGAAAAATCTTTCCGCAGAGAGCAAGACCACAACATGATACTTACAATTGAAAGTTTCTGCCCGTCCCGTGTATACCCGACTCAAGGACGTACGCAGGAGAGGCAAGGTGCATTGCATTTTTTTTAGAAATTATTGGGGGTGGGGGAGGTCCTCAAATGACCCCCCACGTTCCGGTACTTAGGACTTACATGACTTGACACAATTTCAAGCCTTTTCTATCTTCTCTTCAAAATAGTATGAGAGACAGATAGTAGAACCAGCACAAAACGTGAAACAATCGCAATTATGACAACATAACGTTAGGAACCACACATATACTCGGAACACATATTCAAGTATGTACTGATTTGTTAGAAATTTCCGCATAAGAATGTGTAAGAAATGCACGTACGGTTAAGTAGTAGTACAGAGCACGTCGCTTAATGTGATCACATCGGGGGGGGGGGGGGGTTCTGATAAAAAATAATCTATTGATAACTACATCGGAAAATTCCCGGCTGTAAGCACGATGACCATATATCACGTTTTGGTTGGAGGACGGGACGTATGGAAATAAGACAACTCTATTTTTCTTTTTCCCTTAACAGGCTTCAAAATGTTAAACCACTCATTTTTTTTAATTGTTCTAAAACAGGATTTCCCTTTCCTCCCATACATAATAAATTAAAATACTTTTTATACAGAATTTGTGGGGAGTTGAAATAGGACTCTCTAATGTGTAATATAAATTATACTATTTACTGTTTAGCCGCCTGTGGGGCTGCGCGAATTTTGACGCTCTTCCTTATTGTAGTTTAATTTTTTTTTTTGACCACTCATACCTCGAATTCACCGCCCGCTTGTATAAATGTCCGAAAAGGCCCAGGGCCGTCATTTCAACTTTTTCCGGGGGGGGGGGGAGAGCAAAGCTCATGTACTCAATGTATGTATATATATATATATATATTTGTATATATATGTACCATTTTTTGTGTATTTTAAAAAGTCATGGAGGCCCCCCCCCCTAAATGACGGGCCTGCTCAAGTTCTCCTTTTGGTCCCTCACATGCTCTCATACCCTTTTAGTCACTCACATCCTTGCATACCCTTTTTGTCACTCCCGTGCTCACACACTCTCTAGACATTCCCCCATGCTCATGCACTTTCTTAGTCTCGTATAATCTCTAGGTCACTCTCATGCTCGCACACTCTCTAGGTCACTCTTTTGGCCATCTACATGCTTGAACACTGTTTTGGTCACACACATGCTTGCATACTATTTTGGTCATTCACATGACTGAATACTCTTTTGGTCACTCACATGCTCATACACTCTCTAAGTCATTCCCATGTGTTCATGCACTTTCTAGATCTCATACTTTCACACCCTTTTGGTCATTCACATACTCGCACACGCTCTAGGTCACTCTCGTGCTCGCACACGCTATAGGTCACTCTCATGCTCGCACACGCTCTAGGTCACTCTCATGCTCGCACACGCTCTAGGTCACTCTTTTGGCCATCCACATGCTTGAACACTGTTTTGGTCACACTTTTCCCCACAACTCTCTAAGTCATTCCCATGCTCATGCACTTTCTAGATCTCATACTCTCACACCCTTTTCGTCATTCACATGCTTGCACACGCTTTCCGTCACTCTTATTTATTCAGTTATTTATAAAATATTGTTGGCCCGAGGCCTACGCAAGAGAATGCGGTTGAATGAGATATAGATATTGTTTGATATTGCGCAAAAAAACTAGTGATAGTGGAGGAGTTGAAAATAAAACTAAGGAATCTGTTCCATTCACCAGTGGTATGAGGAAAAAATCTGTATTTAAAGCAGTCAATGGAAGCAAAAATGGGTTTTATTTTAAGGGAATGTGTGTGGCTAAGTCTACTGGAGATGTTGGAAGGTATGGCTAAAATTACCAGAGGTATCAAAGTTAAGAAGGCCATGATAGATCTTATAAAACTGAATTAGTCGAGAAATAAGACGAAGAGGGAGTTCTCGTTTTTAAATCCGAGCACCAGTGCCGTCTTAACGCATGGGCCCACCCGGGCACGGCCCGGGGGCCTCACAAAAATGAGATTTGGTTGAAATTTTCTAGAATTTACCTGGTAGGGCCTCAGAAAAACCACTTGGCCCGGGGGCCCATGATGCTCTAAAGACGGCCCTGCCGAGCACGGAAACAAAAGGTGACCAGCAGTCGTGGATGAAGCGGGTGGATTTATTTCGAATTGATTCAAGTTTGTCTATATTATACTGGAGGTGAGTACGGGAGAGATGTAAGTTAGGTAGCAGCAGAGCAGTCGAGTGGAATGTTTGAGGATTGCAGTGACTCTTTCGTCATTCACATGTGTTCACACACACACGCTTTGCATAACTCTTTCAGCCAATCGCATGTTTGCACAACCTTTGCGTCACTCTTTTGGTCATTCACGTGCTTGCACGCTCTCTTGTTTACTCACATGCTTGCCCATTGGCCTAGTCTCGCTCTCTCGGCAGAGGCGGATTCGTGGTTATAAAATTTTGCCGCCCTTCTCTCATTACGTACTAGTTTTCTTAGCCACTCATTCCCAAAAATTTTCCGCCCCTCCGAAATTGTCACCCTGGGCCAAGATCCCCTGTAAATACGCCACTGAATGTACGGTGCGTTTCCATAGATCCGTTGTGAAAGTTTTCCGGACGAGGAACTGTGGATGTGGTCAGTTGAAAGAAACTGGCCCTTAACTGAAGATAGGGACTTTTTTTACCTTGTAAATGCCTTCGCTATAGGAAAGAAACTGCAGAAGAATCGCTACACGTACATGGATCAGATAATCAAAGCGATAATTCTTATACATAAGAGAACTTTACATTACTTCTGCCATTTTCACTATATCTCCGGAATGGAAAAGGTAGGTAACACTCCTCTCCCGCAAGGGAGCATCAGAGGCCCCCTTGTGTGTGAATTTGTAGCGCTGCTATATCTATATTTCAAATCGGGAGTGAAGTGCAATTATTGAATATTTGTACCGTTTTAGGCCTGTTGCTCTCTGTTATGAGACTTTTTAACGGGGAGATACGAAGTTGGGAACCACAGAAAATCACCTTCAGCTGCATACCACTGTGGTGCCGGCCGGTGGGGTGTTCGAACCATGGTCCTCGCGATGGCGAGTCCGTCTCTATAACCACTAAACCGTTACAGTGGCTACCGATATATTCTATAAATACAATATACATGCTATACAAATAAATGCACCCTCTCATTGTCAGTGGCGTATGTACGGGGGGGGGGGCTAGCGTTCTGAAGCTACCGCCCAAGCGGCGGCAAATTTGAGGAATGAGCGGTCAAGAAAATTAGTAGAATGGGAGAATCGGGGCAAAACTTGTATAACCCTTAGTAAATCTGCATCTGCCCAGATAGCTACGGATCCGATCAGTGAGCGGGGCCGTCCTGTAAGAACACCATGGGCTCCCGGGGCAAGTGATTTTTCTGAGGCCCTCTGCAAGGGAAATTTACAAGCATACTTCTCGAAAATTTCAACTGTATCTCATTTTTGTGAGGCCTCTTCTCTAGTGGCCTTCCGAGTCGTGCCCGGGTTGGCTCATGCGTTAAGACAGCTCTGTCAGTAAGCGAGGGGGGGGGGGGGAAAGTGACCTAGAGAGTCACTCTTGTGCGCATGAATGAGCACAAGAGTAACCTAGAGAGGGTGAAAGAGCATGTAAATGATCAAAAGAGTGACCCATAAAGGAAGGTACCATGTCTCTCTTTCTCTCTCTCTCCCCCCCCCCCCTCTCTCCCAGTGACAAACCAAAATAGTGACCTAGAGCGTGTACAAGTATGTGAGTGACCAAACAGTGTGCAAGCATGTGAATGACTAAAAGAGTGACTTAGCGAGTGCGTGAGCATGGGAGTGACCAAAAAAATGACTTAGAGACACAGTTGTACTTGCAGGTGGGGTTGCCAAGCCGGTAGCGAGCACAGGTTGACTGACGCCAGTGATGGTAACTCGTGGGAAATTTCCCTTATTCGTGGGAAAAATAGGCCAAAATTTGTGGGAAATTTTGAGAGTTCATCAAGCAAAAGAATTTTTATTGAAAAAAATATATAAAGCAAAACAATGCTTTTTCTATATATACTGTATATATATATATATAGTGTAAAATACTTGACTGCATGTTTACACCGATAGATGGCAGGACAATTTTCGGAATGTGTAGGAAAAATTTAGTCAAAAGGGAAATTTTCGAGGGAAATTTTGCTCGACGAGGTTACCATCACTGACTGGCGCTTTTTTGCGCTGCGTTTGTAAAATCGAATATGGATAGGACGAATCAAGTGTCCTTAGATAAAGATGCTTGGTGGGCCCCTGGCTCATGAAATTTGTGCCCTTGCGAATAAAGTACTCAAAATTCCGTAAACTGTGTTGAAGGATCGTTACGAAGATAGACACCGATTATTTCGACATATTTTTTGACATTTTAAACTTTTCAATCTATTACTGTCAATACATTGGTGAAATCAGCAATGAATGAACGAACACCAGAACTCTGCCACGGTGAACTTAACCCGTTGCCGAGATCTTTTCCAGCCCAGCTTCGTGGCAGAGTCCAGAAAAACTTTATTAATTGAGTCGTGGTGAAATTATATGACTCAAAACGAATCAAATGGCAAATGGTATGCTAATAATTTCCTGGTGGATAAATCTTTGGTTGAACGTTTTTGCTAAAAGTTCCAATTAACATATGACAGTGACTCTTTGAATCTTTCTTTTTCGAGTCTTCTATTGGTTGACGCCTTTGACGGTCTTTTGATTCATATCTGCCATCTCGTTGTCGTTGACCTCATCCGCGTCGTCGTCGTCGTTCTTCTTCCTTTCTTTGTACGACTCCACAAGATATTTTCCTATGCACTGGACGAGACAAAAGAGCCACATCAACGGAGGGAAGGATGAAAATTACAACGTATTTTAGGCAATACATAAATAATTTCGAGAACGTCGACGTATGTTTAGGCACGCGTGGGTGCCGTTTTCGAGGCAAATAACAACAAAGCTCTGTGTCGAAAACGTGGGTTTTGGTTTCGTTGAGTTCGGAGCTACCTTTAACGTAGGCGGAGATAAACTTGAAAGGCTGGAGGGGGGGGGGGAAAGGACACGATGGTGATGATGATGATGATTATGTAAAGCATGGTAAACCCATGGCCTGTGGGCAAAATGTGGACCTTGGAGTCATTCGATGTGCACCCAATCTCAAACGTAATTCAATAAAAATGAACTAAGTGGCACATTTACAGGTCACTTAAGGGACCCGCGACACAGTTCCAGATCATTCAAGTGGCCCGTGACACAGTTACAGGTTACTCAAGTAACCCGTGGTGAAGTTCCCGATCATTCGATCATTACCCGTAGCACAGTTTCAAATCTATCAAGTTATTCGCTGAAGAGCTTCAGATTATTCAAGTGTCCTGCGGCACAGTTCCAGAGCACTTGAGTGACTCATGGGACATTTCACATGATATAAGTGCCCCCCCGGCACAGTTCCAGAGAACTTGAATGACCCGCGGCACATTTTCACATGATTTAAGTGGCCCCGGGACATTCCTAGATCACTCAAGTGACCCGCGTGACCCGCGGCATATTTATAGACAGCTTGAGTGTCTCGTGGCACATTTCCTTACCTATGTGACCTGCCGTGCAGTTCCAGATCACTCAAGTGACCCGTGACACGTTTTCAAACCAGTGAAGTGGCCCACACACTCTCCTAATGGTTGAGCACCCTTAATGTGTAAAGGGGGCCCCACTAGGATGATGTTGTCAATTCACATCCTGTATATGCATATGTGCCTTTTACATTAAATCAGTCGGATCCATAAGTGACTCTGGGAAGGCATTCCTCCCCCCTACCCCCGCGTATCTTCGCCCATGTTTGTTAATCACCTTGAAAACGGCATCCCCCAGTATCGAAACATATATCGGCCTTCCCGAATTTATCATTATAATCTATATACGGGGTGTTTTAAAAAACACTATCCCGACATATGGGCCCCTAACTATCATACCATTCACAGAAACTGAATGAAATTTTGGCATAAGGTATTTTGAGGCATGCGCTCAAGAATGATATGGAAAACAACAGTGTCACTCTAACAGTTACGGTTACAGTGAGAAAATTTCGAAAATATCAAATGGGAACACTTTTGTTTTTTGTATTGGAATGCGATCTCCATACTGAAAAACACTAAATAGCGTTGGAATGGCACCTGTAGCACGAACCCCGGAGCTAGGCAAGGAAAAAGTAAAAAGGACTTTGCCGTGCACCAGAGCATTAATGTTCGTTTCATTCGTCACACCGTTTCTTCGGCTGAGATCCCAGCCTGATTAGTCCTCCACAAGGTCATGTGGAAAATTTGTGAAACACAATAAAATGCTTTATTTTATGCTGCTTCTGTGTCCTTATTGGTTGTCCTCACTTTTAGCCTATCTACCGCCGGTGATTTTCATGCTACAGTTGCCGTTCGAACGCTATTTAGGGTTTTTCACAATGGAGATCGCATTCCAATACAAAAAACTTGGTGTTGCCATTTGATATTTTCGAAATTTTCTCACTGTAACCGTAACTGTTAGAGTGACACTGTTGTTTTCCATATCATTCTTGAGCGCATACCTCAAAATACCTTATGCCAAAATTTCATTCAGTTTCTGTGAATGGTATGATAGTTATGGGCCCATATGTCGGGATTGTTTTTTTATAATCACCCTGTATTTAATCTATTATATCATTTTTTGTCTAAAAGACTGTAATTTTAGTTCTTTCTTCGCTTGTCTCAGGAAAATTTATTGATTTCAATTATAATTGGAAGTAATTGCCCTATATAATTATATAGGGCCAATTTATTTGCGTAAACGTTAATTAAAACAAACAAATTAATCAGGCAATGTATACGTATCAGGACCGTAGCGGGACTTCTCAGGGACCTCGAGGAGGACATTTTCTTGGGCCCGTCTGGAAAGGGTTATGCTCAGAGAAGGAGAGGGTTTTTGCCACCCCCCCTTCATTTTTTCAATGACGCGTTTTTGAAAGTGAGTCTCCCTTGCCGATTATTTCAAACAAGAAGAAACTCAAAATTTCCAAGAAATAAGCAAAATAAGTACTTTTTTCTTTGAGGGTGTCCAAATTCAGCTCGGGGCCCTGGGGCATCGCCCCGGTTGCCCCAGCCGGAACGACCGGCTACAGGTCTGATACAATTCTGTTGAAAGATTTGACCCGTAACACGATTTCAATCATTTTGCTATGTCACTGGCAAAAAAGAACTATATTCTTCGATGCTATACTTACCGGCATTTTGGTGAGACTTGTCAAGCCGAGAACAACTAGCAGACATAGTGCCTGTAAAATACATAAAGGGAATTATTCGACAAAAATTGAGAGGAAAATCGGGCTCTGACTAAACTGGCTATACAGGGTGATTATAACTGAAGTTCCCGTGTACCCTGGGTAGTTTACCTCCAAAACTGCTAATCCGAATACAGGACATCTTAATGAGACCATGGGAAAGAGATTAATTAAATAAAAAAATAGTCAAATTTTCGACCACCAGGTGGAAAAAGTGGTAATTTTTTGTAAATTAAATTTTCCTTTTTCCCATGGACCATATATCGTATATATCAAGTTTCAATGGAATACGCCTACCAGAACGGGTGCTACATAGGTCGGAGTAGTAAACTGACGGGTGCTACATTGGTCTGGCAGTGGCAGTATATATGTTTATAATATTGTATGGATATTTTTCAGTATTACTACATACGCTGTGATAATGTATGAATTTTTGGATGTTGATTCCGCCCCCCCCCCCGAAACTATCAAGCCGTCCCTGGACCAGCAATTATTCACGCACCGGGCTATGCGACTGGTAACGCGGCCCTGACTATACCTACAACTACGACGAACGGTTGATGAGATAAATGGGATAAAGGTCCTATATCAAGACTTACAGAGCACCCTGTGCATGCACGTTAACAACACGGAGTTTTTAGTAAATTTTCCATCAAATATGACCGAAAATGTATCTTACCAAGTAAAAAAGCACGGTCATGTAAAAAAGTATAAACACAGCTATCGCTACGTAAACGATCCAAATGTCTGGCAATTCCTTCTGTACAAAGTCAAAAACGAAATACAAGTTCAGAATAATCAGCGATGGCGTTACGATACCCATCAGGACTTTGATGCATCTATAATTTAGAAAAACATAAATCATAAAATAAATATACTGATATGCAGATCAAAATTTACAGCAATGGCTATGCAATTGCTTGCATAGTAACGGTTAAGCTGACAGTCACTGATACTAACTTCCCGTTCACGAAGTTCCCCATGAGTATATGCGACGAGGTAAAAATGAAAGTAGTCATGAGCGCGAACGGAAGCTGCATCGACATGAGAGCATTCAGGAAGTCATTCATGCTCGTCATCTGAGTTATGTCTTTGAATATAGCCACTAGTATCGTCGGAAGAATCGCTATCGACCTCGTTAATAGGATTCGCTTCCATCTCGGTAGTTTCAAGTTAATGAAACCCTGGAAAAAGAGACGAAAATTAGAATTACCATTCAAGTCTTTACCGATTTCTCATTATGTCAAACAGTGTTCTTCAACAACTGGTCGGCCGACTGGTGCTGGTCTGTGAGAACTTTTCGCTGGTCCGCGAAATATTTCGATTAATTCATATACGACATATGGGAAACTGGCTGAGTGATGAATTTTCCTCACCCGGTCAGTTTATGAAGTCAGTCAGCTATGAGATGAATATCTCCTCACTCAGTCAGTTTTCTGTATCTGTCGTATCAACAGGAAGAGTGACACGTCTTTCGTCACAATTCATATCCTCCGTCGTAGAGGTCGTTCGATTTAAAAAGTGCTAGAAAGGCGTTCGAAAATTACCTTGTACCAGTTTTGAGAGTGGAAATACAGTGTGAGTGTGTGTGTCACAAAATGAAAGAGCTAAATATTTCTACGGTCCCCATGCCCCAATTACAAAGTTGTTGCCCTGTATCTCCTGAGGCCAACAGGAAAAATTTCATGTTTCCAAGTTTCCATTCGCTAAGAAATTCAAAACTCGGGGAAAAGTTATGAAAGAACAACACAAACACTAAGGGTCAACTCTACTTTCTCCTCATTTTTATGCTGTCCTTTCCCAACTTTTCTCGGATTTTTTGACTAGAATATTTCAGCGAGCGTTGCACTTAGAAACATGAGACTTTTTCCTGTTGGTCTCAGGAGAGACAGGGCAGCAACTTCCTTATTGGAAGTTAGAGACAAGGGGACCGTTTAAATATTTAGCTCTTTCATTTTGTTACGCACTTTATTTTTACTGTGGAAACTGGTACAGGGTAATTTTTGAACGCCTTTTGAGAATTTTTTAAATCGAAACTAACAATGTCTGATAGATGATGGATGAGATAAGGTTGTATTGGTATTTATATGACACCCTGTGAACGCTACATGATGTAGATCCATTTCACATATTATACGTCTCTATATGCGTACTGTGATACTTATTGAACCTCGCTTTCCCCGGCATGCCGAGAACGGACCAGAACCTAACATTCAAAAATCTAGTGTCCCTCGAGTTAAGCGGCATGCCGGCTAATGCGCGGGGGGGGGGGGGAGAGGTAGATCGCAAATTGAAGTTTCGGCGGAAGTTGACTAGAAATTTGTGTTGCGCGAAAGCCAAAATAGCCGAATATTCCATAGTACTTTGCTCACCCCAATTAAGAACCGTGTTTCAGTTATGATAGCAAAAGAGTTGGGGTTTCGTTCTTTGCGCAGTCGATCACGAGAAGGGAAATTCGAACAGTTAGAAAAAGCAGAGAAGACGAATTTCCGTGCTCAGATGGCAAAATGTTATGCCACTTTTTTTTTAAATTTCACGATGGTGAAATTTAAATTAGCAAATAATATTTTGCCAATATGGCGATTCTGTGGCTTTTTGAGGAGCACTAATACTGTGTATCAAACACATTAATAAACGAGTTATTCACCTCCATGACGAACTGTCCCGTGTAAGTCCCTGTCATGGTGGAACTTTGGCCAGCTGCCAAGAGACCGACAGCCCATATATACATAGGAACTTGACCAAACTGGCATCCGAGGTACAGACCCTGTTGAGAACGAATTTCAGTGCCGTTATTCAAGGCATTCTTAACGACAAGTGTCAAAAGTAAAATGTTTGATCAAAATATATGTCGAATAATGCACTCACAGCTTTGTAAATGTCTCCGTTGAGGGGTGTCGTGTCATTCTATGATGAAAAAGATAAAAGAAAGGAATATTGTAAGGAGAGAATTATTTGAACTTAGTAGCATTTACTTCATTGGAAAGTAGTGGTATACTGATCTACAAAGTGGAATTGACTTACTGGGAATGCGGCTGAATTTTCTGGGTCATTTTCCAAGCAAACTTGCAGCTGTAAAGTACAAAACAGATAGATTACATTCGTGCGTAAACTGACATTAAGGCCGACTTAAAGCGATAAACAAGTCGCGCGCAGTTGTCTGTATTCGCAAGACTGATCCCATTTCACAGTAAGTACGAGAATTTTGCCCATTAGCAGCGATCTTCAGCTAGTGATTTCCGGTTACAACATAGTAGACGAGAAAAATTTCCGAATTCTATGGGATCACACGCCTCTTGCGTATCTGTCAAGGCACAATATGGTTGTCTACTTTTTTTTTTTTTTTGCTATTCACCCCGTTTTCTTTTTCCTCTCCACGGTCGCTTTCCCCCTCCTCCTTCCCCGTATGAATATGGAAGCTGGAAAAATTGGCAACTGCCATTCATGGTTTGCGATAGTAAGTGGTAATCGATATTAAATATAATTATTCATTAATTTACAACAAGAGCGCTTTCTCCGAGTTTGTATCAGATGATTAATTATGGCCTTTAATAAATTAATTAATAAATTTAGTTAATATAAAATTTCTAAAAAATTTTAGTTTTTCAATATTTCCTCAAGGTTATTTAACGAGCACGTGTGCATATGTGAGTGCAGGCGTGTAGAAGTCACTTTCAGTGGACGACGTCAGACGCCCTTTGTCGTCGTGCTCAATGTCGGCTGTCACCGCTCGCATAGCGCGCGCGCTCTCTCTTGCCCCCCCCCCCCCCCCATATAGCGTCGCAGTCTGAAATAATCTCTTCGGAACCCATGACTTTACACCGTGTCCCGTAAAGACCCTATGAATTCTTCAGAATACAATTACTTAATCGCGCATGTCTCTGGAGAATTTATTCCTCAGAATAAGAATCCTCACTATTCTCTTTGGAGTGTTTGTACAGTCAAACTCGGTTATAATGCCAACAGATTCCGCGAGAATTTATATCGTCATAAACAAGGTGTGTTACCAGGGCCGCCTTTAGAGCATCATGTGACCTCGGGATAAGTGATTTCTCTGAGGCCTCTACGAAGTTATTTCTAGCCTCGGTGGAGCCTCTGCAGAGGCTAGAAATAACTTCGTACCAGTTCACACGCTTGCTCTCGAAAATCTAAAGCTGATATAATGATATAATTTTCTCATGAGACCCTCTCTGCACTTGAGCCTCCCACCCTCTCGGGCCACGCCCAGGTGCGTCCCATGCGTTAAGACAACATTGGTCGTTACAACCGACTTTTTTTTATGCGAAATCTATTGCCATATGAATATATTACCGAATGAGTTGTGCCGGAAGTACGCATATGTATCTGACGGTCTCATAATTTTTGTCGAACCACGGACGGTCATTTTCTGCACACGAGCAGGGCTAATTAGACCGGGACCTACAATTTGATGCCGATGCAAAAACGGCAGCGTTTGACATTTTTGCCTCTTTTTAAACTCTGCAAGAGGCTGGTTCACTAACCCCTCGATGTGAGACACCCTGCGGAAGCAATCTTCTCTTAACAGTTTGAATACGTATGTAGTGTTGTGCATGAATTTCGTACATGCACCTCATACCTATTCTTCTGCGGAATTTCTAACGAATTGGTACATGCCGGAGTGTATGTGCGGCCCCTATATAATTTATTTATAGTATAAACCCCCCCCCCTCCCCAACGTATTTACGTCGTCAGAGTTGCACTTGTTTCGTGTTCTTGCTGGTGCTGTCATCTGCCTTCCAAATTTCGTGATGATAAATACTTGAATCTCCCGTGCTATTATAAGTACCGTGCTGAAGGTCTGCCTGCCCTTTGCAGAGAGACATTTTCAAATGTAATGCCGGCTCGAAGTTGGAAACCTCAGGAAACCAACTTTATCCAGAATTTCAGTGCTGCTATCTGTTTTTAAAACTATGAGTGAAGTGCAATGATTGAATATTTATACCGTTGTAGGCTCACGCTCGCATCTCGAAGTTGGTAACCACAGAAAGGCGACCACCATTGTGCTGACGCGACCATTGTTCTAATAGATGGCTCTAGTAGTCCAGTAAAGATTTCATAGCAAAACAATCACTTTTACACTGATGTCAAGTGATGTCAGGTTTTACTGCTTTTCGTTTACGCGGGAAAAGAAACGAATTTTGTTTGCATTTGTTCAGAGCATCACGCGTAGCGAATACTATATTTCTTTTCAATTTTGTGCTGAAATAAATGAAAAATGAGTATCAGTGAGCGGCTCATAAACAGAATTATATAGAGTTCAGTTAGTTTTCTTCCGAAAAAAACCCAACTTTAAGTAAAAAATGTCAATTTTTTTCCGCTGTAATTAAAAATTATCATTAAATTAATAAATTCAATACTTCGTCGTAACAGTTTCGACTGCGGATTTAGAACTTATGTAATCGATTTGAATAGAAAATTGTTTATCGATGATATGCTTATTTTTGGGCCCAATATGGCAGAAAAGAAACTGTTTAAGTAATTAATTAGGAATCGGTTCTCTCTTGAATCACTTACCACTTCGGCGTTGGTCTTCCCGTAAAGTCCTTGCGCAAAGACTGACACTATGAATATATTTATGATGAGCGAGATGAAAAGGGCGATCGACGATTCGATGAGAAAATAGCGATTTGCGTCCGATATTTCTCCTTTGTCCTTCCGATCGATTTTCCTAGACTGTCAAAATAAAAAAGGAAAATGCATATTCTTCTCACGTATAGAACTCAAGCTAATATGATCGAGTACAAGCGATACGACTGCGACATCGACACAGATTGGTTAAAAACCTGAAATCAATACTGGTTTCGCGTTTTTAACCAATCCGTGTCAATGTCGCGGTCGTATCGCTTCGGTGTGCACTGCGCCTTAGAATTGCAAACTCGAGTCTTGATGATTACCAAATACGGGACAAGGGATCCACGTCTTTACAGCGGCAACCCCGAGACATCTCGCCTAACTTGATCCGCTTTCATTTTAATCCCGAAACATCTCACGTTCTTAAAACTCTCTCATTCCGGCAACCCCAAGCACAAATACCATTGTAAGTTTTCTTCTCCTGACAACATGTTTTTCTTACGCCCTAGTATTAATCAACTGTCAGTGGGCGGAGTCAGCTTTTGTTCAAAGTCTGATAACGTTGGGAGGGGGGGGGGAAAGAGGCGATGTTTTTCCTTTCCCTTCGAGGTAGTATACGCTTATGTTATATTAACTTCATAAATAACAGAAAAATGATAGTTTTTTTTTCCTCTTCTCCTTGTTTTTCTTTATTATAATTATTCTTCGTTGGGGGAAGAAAGCTTTTATCAGCGCACGCGCAATCGGGAAAAAATCTTCTTGAAAACAGGTGTCAATTTTTCGGGAAGGTTTCGTGATTTCCACTGTGGCGGTTATAATGCGGATCGGGAAAATTTTAAAAACCGTATAAATGGTTAAAGAAAACTTATCTTACCTTGACCAGAGAGGAATGAAGGTAAAGATTGTGAGGTGTGATGAGAGCGCCAACGATGCCAACAGCTTGAAGAAGCACCCCTCCGTTGCACTGGTAGCACCCAGGGATGAATAAACCTTTCAGGACGTCATGCTGGTCTGGTGCCACATTTATGTACTGTGAATTAACGGAAGACCACATTACTCAGTGACAGCTCGTCACAGAAAAAAAAAAAAATATATATATATATATATATATATATATATTCCTGTGGTAGCGATCAAACCGTTTTTCATTTCATTGTGACACGGACAGGATCCGATTTTCGTATGGGCAAGTGCTGGATTTGGCCTTGGCCTTATGATTTTAGGGATCCAAAACCTGAACAATACACAGTGTGTCGCAGAAATTCGTAAATAGTTTACAAATTCACGAAAATTGAATTAATTGGTAGCCTATATTTGATATATAAACCAGAGAGAGAGAGAGAGAGAGAGGAATGCGGGGTTCGCGAAAAATTGTTCTCACAAAGATATTAGTTATTATTTTTCATACAGAAGAAAATAATAACTAATATCTAAACACACTGTTGTGTGTGTGTGTGTGAAAATCATCATTCAAGTTCAATAGTTGCCATTGGCAATATCTTTTTGGAAATTGTGAAATTTGCCAAATTGCATATTTGTGTGCTCTTCTTTTGGTATTATACTGTAATTTAAAAGATAGGATCGATTTGAAAAATAGAAGTAGGATGTCATCATCTGTATCCACTTTCGGTAGCAGCCATCATCATTAGAGGAGATAAAACGAATCAGAAAGTGTATCTAATTCGTTTGATGAAAAGTAATTCAATTAAGTGGGTATCAAATTCAAGGTAAGAGGATGCGAAGATGCCTGCTACTCTAGAAAATTTTGTCATTAATATAATTCTTCAAATGAGTCGTAATAGAGAGGAATGAAGGTATAAAGATTGTCTCTCTCTTTAGGAGCCACCCCTGGCATTACTGTCAAAACTGAAGAGGATAAAGAGAAATCAAGTTCGGTAATACAGTCAAACCTCGTTAATAAGTCACTCTTGGGAGAGCAAAAATATGACTTAGTAAGCGGAGTGACTCATTAAACGGAGTAAGCCATAGCTTGCCAATTCCTGCTTGAGGACAATTGGGACTTCCAAAAAGTGACCAGATAAGCGGGGTGACGTGTTAACCGGGTGACGCACTAACGAGGTTTGACTGTACATGAAATATCAGTATAAGAATCGAACTCACTTCGTATCCGAATGTAAAAGCCATCAATGCTATGAGTATAGCGAAAAATCCCTCCAGCTTCCTTAGACCATATTTATCCAAGAATAAGAAGGTAAAGGCATCAGCTACCGTTATCAACACTCCCCCGTATAGAGGAATCCTGGAAAATATACAGAATCGATACTATCGTAAGCACATCAAGAAAAGATGGTCAAGATCAGGTTGTACACAACGTTTTTAGTCCGCGGGCCAGACATGCGATATTTCTGACGGTTAAATGATTAATTACCATGATTAATTGCAGTCATATAAATATATTAATCTCACATTTATCAAACATATACGTTTTCTTTGGCGAATTGCATTTTGACTTGCAGTACCTATCATTTTCCACGACTGCTTATTTTTCAGCAATTCTAGCGATTGTTGGCACCTTTACTTGCCTTAGACCAGTGTTTCTCACCCGTCGGGCCGCGGCCCGGTACCGGGACCTGATATTATTCATACCGGGCCATCAGTGATTAGCCGTTTTATTTTTCCTCATTCATTTTCCGTTGGTCGTATGTTTGACCGGGCCTTCGACTCACAAAAATGAATGAAACCGGGCCGCGGACATGGAAAGGTTGAGAATCACTGCCTTAGACCAGTGATTCCCAACGTGGGCGTTAACGTCCCCTGGAGAGCGATGGAATGTTCCAGAGGCGGTAGAAGCTGAGGGGAATAACATAGGATTCTATGGGTTAGATTGCGTTGGAGGCGATGGGAGGAAAAGATTTCTGATTTTTTTTTACTGTAAATGTCAACGTTATTTGCCTTTGGCAATTTTTTTGGCTGTAATTATTAACTATATTTGCTTGCGACACTTTTTTTGGCTTTAATTGTCAAATTTACTTGCTTTTGACGTTTTCCGCTGTAAATGGTAACTATACTCGTTTTGACAACTTTTCTTGGCTGTAAATGGCAACTTTACTTGTGTTTGAAATTTTTTTGGTAGTAATTTCCAACTTTACGTACCACGACACCTTTTTTGGCGATATCCCGTATCTTTATGAAATATGGTCAGCTTAGGTATTCATCGTATTAATACTTTTCTACCGGGACATTGATATTTTTCTATCCTTCGCGGCCCTAATAAAACTCTGCGCATTTGGCCCCGCGTGGCGTAGATTGTACACCCCTGGTCAAAATGGAAACTGATTTTGTGCTTTCTCGAATATACTTACCGCTTGTTAGATATTAAGTAGAAAGCAATGGCCGTCCCGATCACCTCCTGCATGTCGGCACCAACTATGGTGATCTCGAGCATGATCCACAGGATGTAGCGGGGCAAACGTGCGAACCTCGAAGCGCAGGCTTGAGCGAGGTCAATGCCAGTGACTGTGCCAAGCCTAGCTGCAAGTCTTTGGATGAGGAGACCCAGAAAGGTCGCCCATAGCACAACCCATAGCAACTGGTAATTCGCTTCGGCACCCGAACGAATGTCCGACTCGATATTGCCCGGATCGAGATACGCGATGCTCATCAGGAAACCCGGACCACTGAACTTCCACAGTTTCCGGAAACTGAAAGGGCGCTGCCGAATACAAAGAGGATAAAATGAGAAATGGTGAAATAATGATATTGCATCATCAGGTGTAGAAATCATATATTGAATATAACTGAATTTTCATGTCAGTACTGTATGCAATGCCAGGGTCATCATTATTACATCAAGGACCCCACTGGGGGTCCTTATTTCTCTATTTTCTGACAAGTTTGCTTGTACTGTATGTTGTTGCACATTGTTAAGTAGGGGTAGAGTGCTTGCCTGCCCCCAATCACTATTTTGTCGGTGATAGTAGGTTCGAACCCAGATTTTGTGTTTTTATCACACTTTTTCCCGATTATATCAAACTTGCAATGTTGAGTTTGTGTGTGTGTGTGTTTTTGTCATCTATCTCTTTTTTCACAAAAGAAAACTGGAAAAAAAAAAAAATTTCTACCCTACCGCAGTAAGAAAAGCATTTCTGTGACCATTCTCGCAGCTTAATTATTACATAGCAATGATAGTAACCGGTGAAATAACGTATGTGATTTACGGGTATGTGCAGGATGAAAGTAAACAATGTGCAGTATCGTACCACATGTATGTTATCAATTTTCATACTGCACACCGGTTTAAAATCAACATTCAATTTTAATTGGAAATTTTATAGCGAATATAGTATTGGATTTATTCAATAGGTGGCAGCATTTAGGTGGCTTGTCTTAATTAGAAAATTACGCGCTAAGGTGTTTCTTCTTCCCATCTTTTAAGATGGCCATACGTGGCACCAAATGTCTCATATACATGGAAAATGAACTCACACTGGGGATATCAGTGTCTTCACCACCATGGTCATCGATGATATTCAACGAAGAATCCCCTTTTTCGCTCTTCGTAATAGCAAACACCGGCGGTACGGTTGTTGATTCGAATGAACCACCATTTTGAAATGAAGTATCGGCTGAAATACATAATAGCATTGACATTTTCATAGAGATAATTAAACATACATTAATGTATAATATATGTGCATAGTCCCTTAAATTCGTAAATTGTTAAAAAATTGAAGGAATTTGTGTATTTGGATGCAGTTTGCAAAATAGTTATTCTCACGAAAGTGGGGGGGGGGATTATTTTAGCCACAGGAAAAAAATAGTTCGAATTTTCGTCGATAGATAGCGCTTGCATGTAGGTGTGGCAGGAATGGTTGGACCTGAGCCTTTCTTCAATCTCTTCTGTGTCCGAAACACTCGTAAAGTTTCAGCCGGAGATTCGTGGCTGCGGTAAAATAACTTCACCAATACAGTAGAGCATTATCAACACCATAATGAAAATCTCATGTAAGCGCCGGTAACAGAAAAATTCGGAAATGAGCTGTTAATCTGTACACCCTGCATTTTATAGGACTCTAACTTGCATATTTCCAGTGAATTGCTTTCGTGCAGCAGCAGCAGCCCCTTCTATCGACAAAAATTTGAACTAATTTTTTTCGGTACCAAAAAACAAACCTACACGATTTCTCTAATTTTTACGAATTTTTTAACCATTTACGAATTTATGAGACGCTGTATATACGAAATATAAATTCCATTTTTAAAAAGAAATATGACAAGACCAATCTTGGACTTCCCCCAACCCCCCAACATAATGTACATAAATTCTACTGACTTAAGAGAATAAATTGTGAAATCGTAGCCCCCCCCCCCCTTAAAGAAATTCCCAAATGCTCTGTGAAAAAAAAACAACATTTTCATGTACAGAGAGTATTCAAGAGAATTCTCAGTAAATAATAGGAGATAATAAATTTATTTCCTATTTTTCTCTTCTTGAAATTATCCGCTTAAGTTATTTTTTTCCATTATGTCTGAGAACATGTTTTTTTCCCGACATTTCGCATGTGTTTACGGCCGTAACTCTTCTCTGGTGAAGCAAATTTAAGTAAATAATGTGATTTTTTTGTTTTTTTTTACGTCTCCCTTTGAATATTTAAAGCCCCGTGTACAGCATGAAATATAGGACGAAAAAGACAAAAGGAAAAAAACACAAATAAACTTGCCCGTAGTGATGAGACGTCTCTTCTCTTGAGAAATGGAGCTTCCCATTATTCTCTGCTTATTTCGAGAGAAAACATCTGAACTTGATATTTTTTTACTATTTCATCATTCTAATTAAAGGTAGCATGCATGTATAATTAGTGAGTGACAGGATGCCAAGGGGATTTCCGCACCATCAAAACCGCCTAGTCATAGTGAAAGTTGTCACGATGGACATTTTTTCAAATGCCCTTGTCTCTACTCGTAAATCACGCGACGAAGAACGTCTGGTTAACGTCTTTGTACTTGCATGTTAACTCGTGTGAGAGAGAAAATGTAAAGTCATGTTGACCTTATACTCAGTAAAAATGCATATACAGTAGACGTTGGATCGAGCTTGCAGATGGTGCTTCGTCAGATACTCAATTGGGTTGCAATTACACAATTTTCAGAATCAATAAATCACTATTCAGTATTCTGAAGCTTTTTTTTTAAGTGTGTATATAAAGGGTGTCTCATAAATTTGAGCGGATTTTAAAAACTCATAAATCAACAAATTGACTTATCGGGGTTACGATTTGTGCACTTATCAGAGTTCCAATTCCTTCGATTTGTTGAGATTTTATAAATCTCTGAATAACGAAAATTTCTGCAGCAGCTCTCAAAATATGACACCATCAAGGAATCAACTATTTTTAGATAAAAGAAAGTATTATACTTAGATAGCTGTTTTTTTTTACTGAAATGAAACTATAAAAGATGTGCTTTCTAAAACACCAGAAAAATTGAGAAAAGTAATTGATATAATGGGTTTTTCCACCATGTATATTCGAATACACATGAGACTATAGAGGGTCAACAAAAAACACCATGAAATCCAGCTAGATTATGCACCAAGCATTCGTTATCACTTGAAAATGACACCAAACCTTGTAGACTAGTGCACCTCGAACACCCCTGTAGCGTCAGAAGGTCTATTCAAGAAGACACCCCAACACACCCCCCCCCCCCCCACCAAAGATGTGGCTGACAGGGCTCCAGCCCAGGGGCCTGAGATGATTTTTGTCTGTTTTTTGTTTTGTTTTTCCACACTTTAAATTCACTATAATGGAGCCCGTGAAAAATTTTATGAGAGACCCGCCTGATATCCTAGCCAAGGGGCCTTGATGCCGTGTGAGGAGCATATCTGCTCCCTATAAAATCCAAAATTTACTGTTTTCATAATTTGCATATCATTAAAAATTGAATAGTTCATAACTTAACATCATAAAATTCCTCATTTATGTGATAACAGTAAATGAAAATGATCCTGCGGACCCCTTACTAAGAACTCTGGCACCTAGGGGGTCCGTTGAAAACAGGTTGAAAAACACTCATCTAGATTCATTCATTTTCTAGATGCATGTATTTTATTAACGGGAAGAAATTTTATATCGGAGAAAATTTTAATTATTTTCTTTTCCTTGTGAAAAAAAAAAATCTAACTATTTGACAAGTCTCTGAGGGTGCAAACCGCACCCCGGTACGTGAATTTGTTGATTTTTTAATGATATTTTAAAATTCGTCCAAATTTATGGGACAGCCTGTATTTTAGTTTGATAATTTCAGTCAATTCAAAAATTATCGGTCAAAGAACGTACATACGAATTCAATATAGCATTGCGATATTTAACAAAAAATAATAAATTAGCAGAATTTATGTAGATATAGTAAATTTTTAAAATACATCGTGTATTTTGCATTGAAGAAGTGTTCCCTGATGAGAGATCACTAGACACCTTCATTTCATTTTCTTATGAGAAGAAGCTCCATGCTAATTTGCCTACGAAGGGCACTGAAAAAAAGACTATGAAACTGTAATTCCCAAATTGTAGGTCGCGAACCCTTGGGGGAAACCGCGTAAAAGAGCTGGGGGAAATCATTAAAGATTTTTCAAGATTTAAACTCTTAAAATAAATTTATTTCATTCTTTCGCAACGTAAATAAACATATGTCGAACCTAAAACACACTTTAACACTTAGCTGTGCTATCCACGTACTCAGTAGTTTGAATTTTATTTATAATTCGAATATTGGATTGTTCGCAGTGGAAATCATTTTACATCGTCATTTTAGAGAATGAAATGAAAATAGAAAATCTTCAACAATCAAACTGACCAGATCTCAAATTGATGCAAATCAAAAGATTGACATTTACACTCGAAATTCTGGAGCAATGGCCGCGATCCCACCTTGAGAACAACGTACCAACACCCGAAAATAATATTAGTAAAGGTTCACGAGTAAATTGTGTTCAACAAACCTCAGTAGCAATTACCAAATCCAGGCTAACGTGGACTGCTTTTACATCATTACAATGTCTTCAGAACTTTTGACTTTTCAGCCACTTCAATTTGCCATAGGGTCCATGCATGGCTGTATACGATTTTTTTTTTTAGTTTTTTCGAATCACTAGTCTAATGAAACCTGTCTACTAATCGAATCTAGTCTACTAAATCTTGTCTAGTGATTTGAAGACGGAAGCCATGTTTCGGACGAATGACATTTTGAACCGTCTGTTTAGTTTAAGAGTTCCAGCATTCTTTCAGGAAGTAGTATAACAGAATACAAATGTCTGGGCAATGCGCAAAAGCGTATTCTTGGTCTCAGCCACCTCGTTGGGCATTTTGCCTGTTATGGCGTTGTATTTGTATTTAGCAAGAAATACTTTTTAAAAAATAATGTTCAGCCCGTAACTTTCAGAACGAATTTGCCGCTAAAAACTTTTGTAATGGCTTATAAATACACCAACTGAGCTGTTTTACTCGAAAAAAAAAAAATTTCTATGTGAGAAATTTTTTCATTATAGGAGAGAACTTTCAAACTGAACTAAATAAGAACTTAAGATGGAAAAAAAAAATTGAAAAACCAATTCGCATTCAACATGTTCTAATAAAAAGACAATTGCAATATAAATCTAAATTAATTAATAAATACCAATCAAAATGACTTACTTTTCGAAGCCTCTCGATCATCCGATTGTGTAACTCGCATGATAATTATACGTCCTGAAACAGATCACAAATCATTACTCGATGGTTAACTTACATATTTAACCAATACGAAAATTTACTTCTTTAAGTAGAACGAAAAAATGTAGAACTATACATGAAGAAGACGTCTCAAATGGATTGGATTGATATCAAATGATACAAAATAGTTTTCAAATGACCTTTTTAAAAAAAAAATAATAATTCCATCAACACATCGTAAAAGGGAGAGATATACTCACAAAGATTCAACTATTTAACTTTCTATATTTGCATAATAAAACAACGATGATGTTTATTGTGCCATATGCAGCGGTGCCATATGAAGAAACAGAATGCACGTAAGCTAATGAATACACGGGATGATAACAGCCTTGCGTATAAGTAATATGGGAAGAAAAGGCAAGGTTTTTTTTTTCTCCCTTCAGCAGCGTTTGCGGAATATTACGCAATTTATTGAAGTCGCTGTATCCACCAACCGAACCAACAACAAATATATATAGGCCTATATATATACATAAACCAAATACGTTTATATTATATTTAACACTTTAATTGGCAAGCATTGAAATACAGTCGAATCCCGTTTTAACGAATACCATTATAGCGAAAATCCCGTTTTAACGCACACTTTTCTAATCCCCCCCCCCTAATAAGTTTACATAAGAATAATGCTAGGTAAACTGGAATTCCTTTGTAATGAAATTGCGTTATAACGATCTCTTGACGTTCCTTATAACGGGATTCGACTGTATATAGAGGAGAAAATTTTTTGAGGGGCTATTTCAAGCAAATGAGGTACCCTGAATGCTATTGTATGACAAAAACAATTATTGTCAATGTTTAAAAGAATATGGGGCTTCAGGGAACACGCTGTATTTACATGATTCATGTAGATTTGAATAGTATGAAAATGCGTTTATTGTTTGCTAACTTACTTTTCTATCATCGTTGAAGGATACACAGCAATATGTTTCCTCTACGCATGGTATTTCCCCCAAAATGCAAGGGAGTCACGAGTACCTTTGAGCCATTACTGTAGAAACTTCATTTTGTTTAGAAGTATGGATGCCGAAATACGAGCTCAAAATATACAATTCCTTTGTCCGAAAAATGTAAGAAATTTATTTGTTGCGTTTTAACTGGAGATTCCTGGCCAATGTTCACTGAGCTGGTGTAAGACGGTCCGGTTGGCCCAAAATCCATTTTTTTTAATCCCCACGTGTGATATGTCTATATATGTAGTAGCTGTATTGGATTAGCTCCATGTAACGACAGGAAAAAAAAAAAGAAATTTGAGAAAAAAATCTCTAAACGTTCTTTTTAACCCCAATTACTCGTAATAATACAATATAAGACAATAACTAACTAATAATACAATATTATACCCAGGGCCGTCTTAAGAGCATCATGGGCCCCCGGGCCAAGTGATTTCACTGAGGTCCTACCTGTTAAATTATCGAAAAATTCACCTACTTCTCATTTTTCTGAGGCCCCCGGGCCGTGCCCGGGTGGGCCCATGCGTTAAGACGGCACTGATTATACCGCATTGTGACTGCGATATGACTGGTTTACCACAGCTATCGTGGCAATAATTATCAAGAAAAAATACGCCTAATGGCGATGACCACGAATCATTCCTCTTATTTTCGGACTTTGGCCAGAGCAGAGATCTCCGGCCACTTCACTAACTGGCTGGCCAAAGTTGAAATTCGCACTTTGGCCGGAATTGGCCAATTCGCGAATCGGCCGATTTCAGGCTTTGGCAGTAACATACATATTGTAGTAGCGAAGATATATTACAGTGATCTCTCACTTTTTTTTTAATGCGTGGGTGCAAGGGAACAAGGAAAAAATACACATAAGTGAGAGAGTATGAATGAATAGCATTATTGTGCTATATTCTTCGACAGGGAGCGCTGGAAATCGTTTTATAACTGAAAGAAGCATGTAAGTGAGAGATCACTGTATATGGTGGGAGAAAAATCATTAACAGGGTGTATAGAAAGAACGGAGGGGAACAACACACACAGAGAACCAGATCGAATTTATTCCACTGGCGTTTGGACGATAATATTTCGTCCGTGATCCGTAAAGGGACCGACTAATAACGAATTTCTATACAAAACTATTTCAGAAAATTAAGAACTTATCAAAAAACCAATTTGATATAACTGAAGTTCTGATCATTCGTTAATATTAGAACGAAATGATCTAAAAGACGTTTTAATGCAGAATTTTCAATAATTTTACAGCTTGACAGCGCAAAATTGAAAAATTGCTTATAACGAGATGTCGCTTTATAACGACAATTTTTTTTCTCTTGTGATTTTGAATTGCCATTATAACGAACTTTAGCGCTGTAGTTTCTTTAACCCTCTTCTTTTAGCGGTTTTCAAAGTTTCACAGATCCGTATTGGAAATCACTAAACCCTCTGTAAAATGCCACATCTTTTCTAAAGGGGGAAAAAAAAATTTCCCGATTTTGTGCAGGTGATAATGATTTCCACCAAATATTCCAAGAAGGATAAAAAAACAACCAAGGAAGAGAAATACTACCAATTTTTCTATTATACAGGGTGGGCAAAAAGTCCGCAGAAACTTTAAAAATTCATAAAAAGACAGAAAAATAACCGAAATAAAAAACGGTTTGCAGGTTTATAGCATCGCTAAGGTCACGGCACCTACCACTAAAAACTTCCTTTTATTTACTACTTCCTTTTATTGCCTTCCTGAAGTGGATAGGAGTTGTATAGGGGCTGTATCCACATTACATTGGTAATTTACTTCAACTATTTTTTTTTTTTATCACTCGAAAATGTCAATTTTTTTTTCGAATATTTCACTCCAAACTATTTTTTATCCATAAATGTTAAGGAAAAGTTACTAAAGTTGCGATTATGCATAATCACTGATCGTCTCGGTGAATTCAATGAATTTTAATGTGTTTATCACTTTCGCCGGCGATTATCCATAATTCCTAACTGAAGTCTGTATATTTGATAAATATTAAAAAAAAAATTATAATTTCTGTTGTCTTCATTTAACCTGTTTATTAGTTTGCAATACGTCCACGACACGCTTTTTGCCATAAAAATTGAATTAAGTGTCGAAAAAGTTTTCCACACACATTATTATATACAAATAAAACCATTACCGATCGAATGCATAATTTTCGGTAAATTCAAGTAATTCATTGACGATTTATTATATTTACCAATACAACCTTACGAACTGGGGAATACATAATCACCGATAATAAATGTGATGAAGTCTTGGTTATATGAACAGAATCTATTAATCTTACCAAAATGCTTATGCATAACAAATCAAAATTTTCATTTACAAAAAGGTCTCTTCGCGTTCTCCTGAAGTCATTCTTCCGCTTTTAAGAGCCTTAGTTCGTCCTGCACTGGAGTATGCCGTAAAGTTTTGGACACCATACCTACAGAGAGACATGGACTTGGTTGATGGGGCGCAGAGAAGTGCTACGCATGCTCTTGTTGGCACACAAGGCTTGAGTTATGAAGAAAGACTTGATTTCTTGAATACGTTATTTTATATATTATGTTTATATATTGGAAGAGCGAAGGTGTCAGGGAGAATATGATCGAAGTGTTTGAAATTTTCATTGGGATGGATAGGATGGACCTTGAGTTATTAATACGCCGTCAATCAACTGCTTCGACAAGGGGACACAATAGAATAGAATATTTATTTCATGGTTAGAAACCATTCGCAAAGCAGCCATGTGACAAAAAAAAATTCCCAGCCATTTACAACGCACATTCACATATTAGCTCCATTTACATATGCAGTAGGTGCAATGATTTACATTAATATACAAAGAATATATACAAATCATATGCACACACATATACATACAGACACATATACATGCACACACATATACATGCACACACATATACATGCACACACATATACATACACACACACACACACATATATATATATAGTATGTACATACACACATATGCTCCGACTCTACCATAGACCAGCGACTTACACAAATCAAATCCCTCAGAGTCCAAATAAATTTCTAAATCTTACTACATCTGACAGGAAGAAAACACATTTTTCATAATTAGTTTCGTGGTGTTTAAGAAATTCTGTCATTGTTAGTGATAGGACAGTTAAATCAAAATATTTTAATATGTAATAATTATAAGATCGACAAAGAAAGAAGATATGTTAAGGGAGGTACACAATATCGTTTAGTAAGGAAAAATTCCAGGTTGTGGTGTCACAGGGAGTTGTCAATGAAATGGAATAGCTTATCTCCGGGGGATTGTGAATTTTAACACAATTGATACGTTTAAAAAAGAAGTACGATACACATAGTGGGATAAATCGAGAAGCTATTCATACTTAGATAAGACAACCATAATCTTTTTATGGACAGTGTATTATATATTATTAAATTTTTTATGGTGATATATGCTTTTATATTGGGTATTTTGGTTATACTTGACATCCATATTTTTTATGGGCATAATTTTTTCAGCCACCTCTTCGAGCAAATTTGCCTGTTGTGGCCTTTGTATTATAATTACCGAATTTTTCACTTTTACCTTAACCTGTGTATGAATATTAGATATAATACGTTGTACACGTCAGTATTAAATATTATGCTTTGTTTGATCCAGCCCACATGATGCCTCAGTCGTTGGCAGGAAAGAGGGAGAGCATTTATTGATGCAATTTTCAAATCTACAGTCACTGACTGAGGATTCCTTCCATCTGGCTCCTTTTAAAACAGTAAATAGCTTTGCATAAATATCCTCAGGTTATTTTTCAAGCAAAGCAAAAACTATAGCCACTATTGTGAATTCATCATTCCTACTTTCTGCATGAATCGTATACGACTGATAAAACTACTTACTACGACTTTTAAAAGTTTCGGCTTTTTTTCCATATTTCGGTTTTTATCACTAGCAAATGCTATAAATCTACAGCAAACGTGATGTGACAAGCTTGCTACACTGACTGTAGAGCAGCCATCTTCAATCTTTTGCACGCGACCGTCATGGTGCTCACCGAAGCTCAAGAGTTCTCGATCCTTGGTGCTCGCCGCGGGATTCAAGTCTTCGACTATCGAACCATTCAAGTTTTGTTAATGGATGGATTTCGAATTTTTTTGCAGATATCGTGTTATATCCAAATATATCCTGTATATTGTGGATTGAAATACAGCAGACTCTCGCTAATCCGGCACATATCAAACCGGAGTGTTCCGGATTACCGAAATCGAACGAATACTGGAAGTTAATTGAAAAAGTCCATTTAAATAATATAAAATTCTTTGCAAAGGCATGCAGTGGCATGACTTCCTCATCTGTGCACGAAAAAACCGCGCCTATTAACGCCGGATTACCGGACCGGTCGGACTAGCGTACCGCTGGAGTATATTGTAAGCATTCTGAAAACAAATCAAAACCCCTAAAATATGAGTGAAATTTTCCGTTTCGGAGGTACATGTATGGATTAATATAGTAAATGTTTCAGATTTTGAAATTCTTGAAGTTTTCTGCCATACAATAGAACTCATCTCGATTTGAAGAGAAATGTGTCCATGTGTCAGATTTGAAAACATGCTGTGGATATTGCCGTAAGCGGATACAGGCTTTTCGAGCGGGAAAGGGGGGGGGCATATACAGGGCCGCAACTAGGAGGGTGCAGGCGGGTCTGGTGCCCCGGACTAGAGGAGGCGCAAATTTCACTCTTTAACCTCTCCTTCGACATTATGAGGGAGTGCCAAAATGCGTGCTTGCCCCGGCTGACCAAGCATCTAGTTGCGGCCCTGGGCATATAATGATCACGGGTGGAAGGGGGGGGGCAAATTTTTCCCCTCCACCCATCTGCATATTGAAGAATTTAGTGAAGAATTAACTTCATGTTGTACACTGCGTAGGAAAAAAAAAGGTCGTAAAAGATATTTTACTGCATCTACTATGCAAATCTCAGAAAGAATCGTTGTGATTTGGAGTTTTTGTTCTGATCTAGGGTAAAAATTAAAGTGAATATATATTTTAGCATATACAATAATGATGTTTAAATGTTGTTTTCTTATATATTCGTTATATTTGTTTAAAATTATGAAAAATTAGTTGAAAAAGTACGAGTCAAAGATGATTTCAGTGGCACAGTTTCATGAAGATATAACCCCCTTATAACTTCAATCCATTTATAAATAATACCCATTTATAATATAATTTATAAAATTATATTAATTTTATATTATATTTATAGGGTAGGGAAGAAAAAAAAGAAAGTGACAGAGAGAGGAAGAAAAACCAGAAAAGGAAAGACAAGGACCTTTGTTTTCGTAAGTGCGGAAATGGACTGTGCGGAATCGTCCCCAAATTCCCCATGTGTGGATATGCACCGTTGTCGATACGAAGCCATCTTATTTGCGAGTGACTATACAGTGTGGAACGAAAAAAATATATATAAGAATTCTCCAGGGTTTTTGGAGCCTTGTCCGCTCCATCGTTCTGGGGGCCATGGTCACAATTGTTTTATACGTGTAGGCGTCCGGCTTCAGCTTGATGGATGAAACTGAATATTGAAAAAGACTGGAGTTTTCGATCCCTTATGCAGAATAAAAAAGTGTATTTTTGTATTAAAATAATATACTATGTAAGTAAAAACTGTAAGTATACTTACTACTGTAAGTATATATATGCTGTAAAAAAGTGCTCGAGAGAGCAGCAGGGCCATAATGGGCTTCCCCTCCCGGGCCAAGTAATTTTTATGAGCCCCTACCACGTAAATTTTGGAAAATTTCAACCAGGTCTTGTTTTTGTGTGGCCCCTCTCCTCTTGAGGCCCAGATGGGCCCACCATGCCTTAAGACGACACTGTCGAACAGCCGGTGTTTACGTAACACAAACACTGCTATGACGACACTGACGAGTGCACTGCCGCGGCGCTTTTAGTGAAATTTCTAGGAGGCGAAAATAGCGCTAAAGGCGCCAATCGAGAAAGTGCCGTTGCTAGTGCGATGTTATAAATGTACGCAGTCACTTTACCTAAAAAGGAATAATAGACTCGTCCGACGTGACGAAACGTGGCGTAGCCAACGTTTTTCTCATGATCGGTGAATTATACACACATTCCGGCATGTACCAATTCGTTAGAAATTCCGTAGAGGAATGTGGACGAGGTGCATGTACGATGTAGTAGTAGTAGTAGTAGTAGTATAACCAGACCTTATCTTCCGACTAAAAAATTTCACAACTGCGCTAATTCTCTTCAGGCTGTGCCACTTTGTAAGAAAAATAAACTCAGAAATATCTCGACGACTCGCGTGACATCTTCACACTTCTTGTTTGGCATTATCACCCTGCCGAATCGGAGCTGTCGCCAAACGAGCCAACTTGACGGTATTCACAAAGAATCGCATCACCAATTATTCGCAGGTGAAAAATGACGTAATGCATGATAAATAATTATTATTTACATGATTTTCGCAGCAATATCTATTAGAGAAAGGTGTACCCACATTACATCATATAAAATAGAAATTAATAGTGACCATTCCGAGGGTTATTCTATCTGTCTTTATAGCTTAGTTGGTAGAGCACTTGTCCGGCAAACGAGAGATCGGGGTTTGAGTCCCCCGTGAGGTCAGAGATGAATTTTCCTTCCCTGTAACACCGATATCTCTTCATTGAGCCAGTTTTCCCGTATCTGTTGTGCGTCCAATATAATCACGTGCAAATTACGTATACAGGGTGATTCAAAACTCTAAAGTACAAACTTTTAGGTGGAGATAGAAAACACAAAAAACAACAAAACAGAATCACGTAAGAAAGTATGACCGGAAGCCCCAACCTGATCAGCTGGAGGATAAACGAAGATCCAGAAATGACAAGCCAATAACGGGTGAAAAAACTCTTTATTTAGCGATACTAAAAACGCGAGGACACAAGTTTCACAACAAGTGCTCAAGGGTTCTTACCATCCACTTCGCAAAAATCTCCGTCGCAGCTGCAAACGTCCGCGGAATGCCGGGTATTTTTGAAAGGGTTCGACAATAGCTGTGGATGGTAAGAACTTGTCCTCGTACTGTCCTCGTGTAAAGTTTTTCAACCCATTATTTGGCTTGTCATTTTCTGCATCTTCGTTTATCCTCCAGCTGATCAGGGTGGGGTTTCCGGTCTTACATTCTCATATGATTCCGTTTTGTTTTTGTGTTTTTCTCTCCCTCCCCTAAAAGTCTGTACGTCGAGTTTTGAATCACCCTGTACATTCATAAATATTTATATCCACAAGCAAAATAAAAAATATTTCAGTTATCTGCCTCGTTGATTTTTCTCGAAAGATACAAGACCTCCTTTTATTGGTGCATATTTTTCCCGCGTAACTCATCTTTTGTGTGTAATTCCATATTATTTGGTCTTGTTTATTCTGTTTTTTCCTGTAACATCGAAAACAAAATTTACAGCTGGGAAAGTACCATAAAGTTTTTCGAGATAAATACATATAAAAGAAAGTTCTCTTTTGTTCTTACGCAAAAATAAGATTCAGTTATAACGTGTTTTCGATGGGAATTATTGAAATGTTTTTATCATTATAGAGTTGCGGAGACACTGCTTTTATAGCAGGGGTTCTTAACCTTTTGTCAGCCCCGACCCAAAATACGTAACATAACCATTTTCACGACTCATGGGACTATTTGGAATTTATTTGATCATTTTTGTCGCGGTCATTTTCTGCACACGAGGGCTAATTAGACCGGGACCTACAATTTATTGCCGATTCCGAACGGCAGGCTTGCTTTTCATACTCATCGAGAGGTTGGTGCGCTAACCCCTCGATGGGGGACTCCCTGCGGTAGCAATTTTTGCTGCGGTCAAGTCGCCGTTTTTTGTTGGACCCCTGTGTCAGGAAATTTTTCTGACAAGGACGAACTGGGTATCGAACTCGCGACACCTCTAAACATCCTTTGGTACTTTAGGCGAGCATCTTATCGACCGGGCTACCGCGCCCCAAGTGCTAAATTTATAAATTTATGCTTAATAAACATTCCTAAATAATAAAATTAACAATTTTAAAATTTATTGTAGCGTTTTAACACATGGGCCAGAGGGGACTGCACCAAGGGCCCCAAATTATTGAAAGCTTTTATAATTTCTGAGATTATTTCTTTCATAAATTCTGAATTTTTATTGATTCTCGAATTATTTCCCTCATCACCATTCAATTTTGGTTTTTTCGATTAGCTCAAGAATTAATTAAACAAATAATTAGGAAAATTCAAAATTATTGAGAATATGTACTAATGCAAGAATATTAAAGAAAGACAAGGCAATAATTAATGGAAGAAATTTTTTTCCTCTCTCACTAGGGAAATACTTTCATTAATTGTGAAATTTTGTATTTCTTTCATTAATTTCAAATTCTCATTAATTCTAAGTTTTCATTAATATTTGTTCAGTGCGTTCATATTTTTGTGTATTAGTACATACTTTTCAACATTTCTGTAGTAATTATACCGTTTTGGATACCGACTCTCCCCGTCCTTCCCAGAAATACATAAAACCATGGGGGTAAAAGAGCTCCAAAAATGTTTGGATCCCGGCTCAGTCACTACCTCCTATATACAGGAGTATATAGGTATACGAGTATATAGGAGTATGAGGAGTATACGAGTATATAGGAGTATGAGGAGTATACGAGTATATAGGAGTATGAGGAGTATACGAGTATATAGGAGTATGAGGAGTATACGAGTATATAGGAGTATGAGGATTTTACGAGTATAGGAGTATGAGCGTATAGGAGGTAATGGCTCAGTCCACCTATGTATGTCGTTAAGATAGCCGTTAGACTAGTGGCATAACAATAAGCGGATTGAATGTGGATATGTACGACCCATCTCAGAGTCCCCTGAAGACCCAAGTTTGGGTTAAGACCTCTGCTTTATAGTCTCTTCAATCAGTCTTATCCATTTTTTCAAAATTTCATGTTCATGACATTTTTGTACATCCCTCAAGAGGCGATTGTCAGTTTGTCTGTAACTTTTGGTGATGTTTTGATTCCTCAGGGTTTTTTCCAGAATAGAAGAGCTTTATCTGTGTTCCGAAACAAAAGCAAACGAACAAATTGTGAACGAGATAAACGCTTTATGATACCCGGAAGGTACAACTCAAATTTACCCTCTCCCAAGTGCATTTCTCTTCCGCCATATAAAGTAAACGACATCAATGCTACATGACATGACATGACCAGATTAGCCCCGCCTCACATCTTTTGCAAGATATATATATATATATATATATATTAAAGCGTTAAGAATAGGCGAATTCCTCTCTCTCTCTTCTTCAAAAGGTCTTCAACCTTTTTCTAGTCGCAAGCACTGCCTGTACTCATCATCGAAAGAACACCCTTTCAGCAAGTTTGACATACGAATGCATGGATGCAAGGATGATTTCAATCCTTGAATGCAATGTGCACAATGAGTTTAACTTGAATTGTTGATCAAGTGCTCGCAAACACGAAATCAGACAAGAGCATTGAGCACTCCGGGTGGTTTATGGAAGCACCGCGGTGTTCGCGAGCAACGGGTTGAAGATGCCAGCTCTAGATCATTCTTTTGGTCACTTTCATACTAACACCCACATTCCCTACGTTACTCTTTGTTCATTCTCCACATCACTCTTTTGGTCGCTCACTGAGCTGGTTCTTCGCCATGCCCTTCCCCCCACAAGGGTGGGACTAGCAGGGCTCAAGGGTTCGGGAAGATTATTCTTTTTTTTCACTATGGGGGGGGGGTGCGTTAAGATCTAGCACAGAGACCCCACCTAAGTGCTCTGCTACACGATGTGGGGGGGGGGGGGTATATTCTCCCACTCTCTTGGTCACACTTATGATTGCATATTCTCTATGTCATTGTTTTTGGTCACTCCCTGACCTAGTCCCTCGATCTCTAGACAGGAGGTATATCTTTGGTTCCAGCCCTTCTTCTATTCTACTTCAAATTTTGCCGCCTTTCTCCCATTCTTGACCAATCATTTTCCAAACTTGCCGTTCCTCTGAAAGTGCCGCCAGAGGCTCAGCCCCCACCCCCCTGCAAATGCGCCTCTGGTCATAGGCATCCATTCAACGCTCGCACAATATAATCGTCAAATGAACCCATAACAGTCAATAAAACCCTATGATATAGTTGTATTAGTCACATTTTTACTTTATTTTTCATCTTAAATGAATTGATACAAAGAATGAACAGGAACGTCCGATAAAAACCAGAGATATATCTATTTACATGTATTCTTTGAATTTGACAATTTCATCGAGGATGTTCTTCTTCAACTGGCATTTCTTCTCGAAGTCTTTTATCCTCCTCAACGACGCAGCTATGCTGCGTGCGAAAGCATAGTCCTCGTCATCTTCGTGGCTGATCCATCTATCGAAAGGAACCATCGTCACGGGAACCATCGCCATACCTCGAGACGATTCGTCAGCATTTCTTTTCTCTTCACTCTTGGCGAGAGATGAGTGTTCTTTTACGGGTATTATGTCGTCGATTTTAAATGAATCGCTGATTTCAGCTGCAGCTTCTATGCCAATGCATTTGGCTGAACCCGCATCGAAAGGTTTAGTATCGATTCGAGTCGAACCCAACTGATGGCTTCCACGCTGAGACGTTAAACTGCTCATCGCAATCTGACACGGATCTGATTCTCCTGCGATGTCTGTTGGTAAAATACTGTGGCCGAGATTACTTTCCTGTTCAGAAAAAAAAAATGAGAAAATGATTATTATTTCTCATAATTTAAAGTCCATTCCGTGTGATAAAGTCAAGACATAAAGCATATTGGGAGATAATAAAGGATATCAAATATAGAAACAAAATTGCAGTTCTGTCTCATGGTAATTAGCCACAAGCAGTTTCTAAAAATGAGTTTTATACCCCCTGGCAGTCTAAAGAGTATCGTGGGCCCTCGGGCAAAATAATTTTTCTGAGGCCCTTTCCTTCACCTGACTAGAAATGTCTTCAATTAGCAAGCAAATCTCGAAAATCTTAATCAGATCTCTATGATGAGGCCCCCACCCTCTGCATTTGAGGCCCTACGAGCTCAGCGATGAGCCCCGGGCGGGCCAAGATGGCACGCCCCCCCCCCCTCCCATCCCGGAAGATGCTAAAACGAACCGAAAGGGGACAAAATTACAGTGCAATATGCAATCGAATTCTCATTTAACACAAAGTAGAACAAATAATTTTTTCTTCTGAGACAACTGGCATACGCAAAGAGGGGGGGGGGGGAGCTAAGCTGAGATTATGATGGTTTTTCCAAACGTTCACGCTCTAGTAGAAAACGCAACAAGTAACAGTGCCCCCCCCCCAATGAGGTGAATCCAGGCGTGGATCCAAAACGATGTGGTGGGAGGGGCAAATTGTGTGAGTTCGTTCTGGTCTCGTATTTTACAGGACAGAACATTTTGCCATATTATTCGGCTTTTGGTAGGGTCGATCGTTCCCACCCTTGGATCCACACCTGAATGAAAGCAGACATCTTTAGCTGCGAATGGAATGGAGGCAAGCAAGGGCGTACCCAGGATCTGAACTAGAGGGGGACAACTCACCGATACTCAATTGATACGCCTGTGCTGTGTCAACTATGTACTACACTTAATTTCTCTTCTAGTCTCCCCCCCCCCGCCCCTCGCTGGGTACACCCACGGAAGCAAACATCTTCAGCTGAGGGAAAGATAGAGACTGCAGCAGACGTAGACATCTTCAGCGGTGAATGAAACAAAAGTAGACATCATCTGCGAATGCAGCAGAGGCAAACATCTTCACCTCCAAATTGAGTGAAAGCAGGCAGCTTCAGATGAGCCAAGGCAGATATCTTCAGCTACGAATGAAGCCGAGGAAGACATCTTCACCTTCACATAGAATGAAGGCAGGCATCTTCAGCTGTGAATACAGCAGAGGTTCAACTGCTAATGGAGCAGGGGTAGTAGGGTCCAAGGCAATATGTCGGAGAGGGGACTTATTGCGTAGGTGTGTTTTATGGGACAGAAAATTTTTCTTCATAGTATCCGGCTCTTAGGAGGGGCGATCGCCGCCCCGCCCCATAGATCCACACTTGGATAAATCCCACTTTTACGACAAAATCCTGCCTATGCTACTGCGCAGGATGGAAGGTCACGTATTTGTTTGGTAGGCTGATCTATCCACACAACTAGGGAAGGGCCATGGGGGAAAGGGGAAGTCTGGTGACTCGGGCGCTGGACCAAGAAGGGCACCAAATTTACTCTTTATTCATTCAGAATTACGAGGAAGGAAGCGATAAAATAGATCTTGCCCGGGGGGGCAAGGATGTTTTAAGAGCATCATGTGCGCCCCCCCCCCCCCCAGTGCCAGGTGATTTTTTAAGGCCCTACCTTGTAAATTTCACGTTTACTTTCTGAAATTTCAGCCCAGATCCCATTTTGCTGAGACCCCCCGGGGCGTACCCAGATGGGCCCATGAGTTAAGACAACGCTGCCAAGGCGACAAAGTCAGTTTCTATTTCTAGTTGCGGCCCTGGATCTATTGAGCGTTTTCAAAACAAATATTTGTCAAAGCTCCTCAGAATTGCATTCTTAAACAGGGCAGAGGGGTTCTCAAACTTTTTCCACCCGCGGCACCCCTGTTTCCTGTTCAATGCTTATCCGCGAGCTCCACCGGCTACCCGGAGCTGTTTAACAAAGAATATTTCCGAAAACCCTTTGTCAGGGTGACCGACCGCTCCGCGGCATCCCTGACAAAGGTTGTAGGCGCACCAGGCACCGCGGAGCACAGTTTGAGAACCCTTGTCCTAGGACATTAAAAAATCAACAAAATAAGCACATCAATTTTTTACCAGCTAAAATCGTAGACATCTTTCGAATATGGCTGGATTCGCGTGTAATTTCTTAAAAATTATTTACAAGACAACCTATAATTTTCTAATTGGAAATTTTCAGGTACCAATGTTTTTTTGAGATAAATTTTCCGACACCTTAGCTCTTTCCGCCAGAAGAAACCAAACATCCTCGCAACAAAAAACGGGGACGTCGGAAATGTTTTAGACCCGTGGGTCGGGCAGCAACTAGGTGCTGGGTAAGCCGGGGCAAACCATCCATTTTGCCGCCCATTGTAATGTTGAAGGAGAGGTTAAAAGATGAAATTTCCTCTCCGGTACGGAACAAGGGGCAATGAATGAACGCCAGGGGCTCTGCCACCGGACTTATCTCGTTGCCGAGATCTCTTCCAGCCCAGCTTCGTGGCAGAGTCTGGAACAAAGTGAGTGCACCTAACAGTCTGAGTGTCTAGCTAGTGTTGTGTCTGATATTTCAGTGCTGCCATCTATACTTCAAATTGTGAATGAAGTGTAATGATTGAATATTTGTAACGTTGTAGGCCTGTTGCTCTCTGTGGCGGAACCCGGAGCACAAGATCCACCCCCTCACCCGCAACTGTGGCCCTGCCGTGGATACTCGTGTTGAGCATCATGCAGAAAAATTAAATTTTTATTTCTGAATCGATTCTGGGGTTAATCCTGCTACAAATTACTGTGGGTGCTCGAGCACCCCCGGCTTCGACCCACTTAGCAAAAGTCATTCAGCCAGAGGCGTCGGAGATGTTTCGAACCTATGAGTACTCGTCTTGAAAGATCATGAACTTCGACTTCTGGATGAATTCTTCCGTGGATGCTCAAGCCCCACAGCAACCAAGCCCACCCCCCCCCCCTCGGCTCCGATACTACCGTATTCGACCATTTGCGGACTTGACGGCACATCCTGTTCCCAGGGCCGTCTTAAGAACATCATGACCCCCCCCCCCCCCGCCAAGAGATTTTTCTGAAGCCCTATCTGGAAAATTCTCGAGAAATTTAACTACTTCTCATTTTTCTGAGGCATCCGGGGTGGGCCATGCGTTAAGACGGCACTGCCGGTTCTTAACTAACCTAATCCGATCAAAAATTTCTCCCATCACGAAAAATCAGCATAGAGTCAAATTACCTCAGCGTTTTCGAGAGTTTCCGGAGTAGGAGTGACACCATAGTTGGTTTCGCAAAGGTTGGAGTTGATAGGTCTGGAACTAGATTTACTCCATTCCATGATGAAATTCATCTTATCATTGTGTTGCCACTGGGTTGCGTTGTCCTCGTCCTCGCCACTCGAAGCCTTGTCCAACTCATTTTCGTCTTCTTCCACCACCGCCGCTGAAAAAAAAGTGAAAACAATTAAAGAGCCCTGTAATAATATTACATAAATTTTAACAATCGTACACTAAGATACGAAAAAGTATGCATCTTGAAAAACTCTGATCCAATCACTGAAAATTGAAGATTAAGCATAATTAAGGAAGACATAGACTCCCACAAGAATCGATTCTGGGGTTAATCGGAAGGCTGACGAGGCTCCAGCTCTGGGGTAATTACCATCATTTTTTGTTTTTTCATACTATAAATTCACTGTAGACGCGCCCGTGAAAAGTCTGGTTTGGGGTCCCACCAAAGATCCCAGCCTAGGGGCCCTGCTTCAAGATGTGGGGACCATGAAGGAAGAAACAGGACAACAAAAGAAGATTCATAGAAAGAGTGGCGGAAGATAGATTTCATAGGTTTAGGTGTTTTAACAACTTCAAAGGACTACTCACCTTCTCTAGCAGCTCCCTTCCGTGGTTTCGCAAAAGATATGCAATTCCGTGTCTTGAACCTCTGTATCCAGCCATTGCATGCCGTGAAATTGGGCTGACCTAATTCCTTCGCTATCTGCAGAGCCTTTTCTTTCAGCATTATGGTAGATACATGAACATTTTGCGATCTGGTAATTTCGATCCAATTCAAAAGGTCTTCTTCGAGTTTCTCGTAAGTGGAAACACGTTGTCTCTTTCTTTTCCGATTACCTGTGAAATATTCCATACTCGCCTCATTCGATAAAATATTGTTGAGCGTTGTCCTAGGAATTCCATAAAATTTAGCGAATTTGGCCTTGGATAAATTTGCTTTTTTAAAGGTATCAATGATTTCCTTCTTCTCGTTAAATGATAAGCTTCTCCGCTTAGATAAATTAGAAGTGGAGACGGGAAGTTCCGCCATGCCTTTTATTGCTTAGAAAGGCGCGCACGTGGGAAACGGAAAATATTCCTTTTTTTTTGTTTTTCAAATTAGGATTTAACTATTGATTTTTTTAAGGCAGTCGCGAGACTTATTCCGTGGCATACACAGCATTTAAGGTCGTTACACGCACGGAACGTCGTTTATTCGCGGGGAAGGAAAAGCCCCTAAAAAACGAACACAAAAGATATTCTTTTTTAGGTGACACAATAGAGAAACGGATAAAGCAGTCACCCTGACGCTTTACACACACACACAACTGGTTTCAACCGGTTTCCGACGGAGGAAAAAAAGAAATTTCCCAACATGCCACGCGAGGATTAGAGCATTCAATGTGCTCGAGTGACCTTGTAAGCGATTGGCGAATTTTTAAACTGGCGCAGCGCCAGATGATTACGTGGCGCTATAGGCGATTAAACGCTGCTCTTCCAGTTCATTTCTGGGAGGGGCTTCTACCGGCTCTCCTTTATGAGCGCAATGACCTATTAAGAGGTTTAGTCGTAATTACTTTTTCTCGTGTTTCATGTTTTTTTTTAATATAATTAATTTTTGAAGCTCTTTTTTTTTTCAAGCAGAAAAAAGAATCCATTTTTCCCATTAATTTTTAAGCTCTAAAATAGCTTTTAAAGGCTATCAAAAGAATAATATTTAGGGATTCGAAACAAAATAATAGAATTCGAAATGAATGATATTTATCGACCATTTTAAAAAATGCCGTAAAAACATTCACTAAAAGAAATACGTACATCATGTTATTAATTTTACATTAAATTTATTTTCTATTTATTTTGCGTTTGAATAAATGGAAAATTAAGGTAGTGGTGTATAATATATGAAAGGATCATATCACGCTGGAGCTAGATGGGGCCAGGAAAAAGTTCAAGGCAGCATAAATTGGAAAATCCCACTTTTCTGAACATGAGAAATTTTATTCCTTAAACATGCCGTCAAATGTGTGCACATTGATATAAATGGCAAACGTCTCTTTATTTTAAATATTTTTTCAATTTTTTTAAAATTTCAAACACCCTATTGAACGATTCGCTAGTTAAGGCTTCAGCATTTATAAAATTAGAAATCCTGCTTTAGAAGAAAACAAGAGATTCGGCAGGGCGGTAGCGTTCTTTTGAGGGGCTCTTTTGCAGGTTATGATCAGAAAAAAAAGGGTTTGTCCCCCTCCTCTCCCATTTTGCAGATTGTGTCAAACAAAAAATTGTTAAATTTCTAAGAAGTATGCAAAATAAGTGTAAATTTTTTTGTGGGGCGCTACAATAACTGTACATTTTTCCCATTCGGTTGGGAGCCGAAAGCTTTCGCAATTTAACTACACAAACGTTAAAACCAAAGCATATTTTCCTACTTTATTTGGAACGTGATTTAAGGGGCCCATTCAAGTATTACGTAAGCAGATTTTTAGCCATTTTTGACCCCCCCCCCGTCAGCAGCTTATATTTCATATCTTCAAAAAGGGTGGTTGATGACGTAAGCAACCTTCAACCCCCCCCATCATCAAAAGTCAGCAAATCCGAACCCCCCCCCCCTCCCCCTGGATGCTGACGTAATACTTGAATGACCCCTAATAAAATTAAAAAGAAACTAGTTTTTTTTTAGTTTGTAGAAAAAGTAACCTGCTTGCGATTTTGTGTATCTTCTTAAGTTAAAACTTAATTTAAAAAGTGAGGCATATCATAACGGCATCAACACACGTGCCGATTCAGTGCAATCTCGTTCAAATATGCATTTATTCACAATAAAGGTTGGCTGATTCACCCAGGGTCGGAACTCTCAAGATGTTTAGAAGAACAATTCAATTCCTAGTTCCATGGCCGGAAACGATGGGGGGAGGCAAACCTGACGCAGTAACGAAAGAACTGTTACAAAATTATGAAAGTTTATTACAGTGGAAGGGACACACAGACACATCACGTGTGCCCCCTCCCACGCCAAAATTCTAGTTATCCTTTTAGACCCTGCATGCACAAATGAGTGGGTTGCTTTTTTTTTTTTTTACTTCAAGGAGTTGAGCACTGTTTTAAAGAATTGTGCAAGTTTTGAGTTGGAAATATATGGCGAATATGAACCTCGAGGGCTTTCATCAGAGGGCAGCACTTAAAGTTGAACTTTCATGGGGGGAGAAGGGGTTAAGATAGCTTCTAAGAGAAAATGCCTCAAGTATTTGTGTGATTTATTACATAACATTTAGCAATAAAATTCTAGAAAGAATTGTATGTGAAGATGGATATATACTGCATAATCCTGGCAGAAAAAATTTTAACAAAAATTATTTTTTTACAAAAAGAAAAAAAAAAACAGGAAATAAAAATTTTAAAAAATAAAGATTTGATTATATTTATGCAATTTTTGAGTATTAAATATGCAAAAACGCTGCTGGCATGCGTATCTTCAGTTCGGCTAATGTAGCTGGAAGGGGAGGCACATAAACGAGTCCTTTATAAACCCCCACAAGAATAAATCGCACACAGGTCCGGCGATCTTGGAGGCTAGTGATGTTTAACTGAATCGTCAGGTCCCGTACGGCTGATCCATCAGGGGCGTAGCCAGAAATTTCGTTCGGGGGGGGACCACTTTCATTTCGGGGGGCACCAAAGTGACAGAACAATGAATTTGGCCATCTTTTTCCCCTTTTTTCGGTCATTTTCTCACATTTCGGGGGGGGGACCAGACCCCCAAGTCCCCCCCCCCCCCCGGCTACGCCCTTGTGATCCATCGTTTAGGAATGAAATTGTTCAAAAATTCTCGAACGTCCAAGCTCCAGTTTGTTGGTGCCCTGTCCTGCTGGAAAATGAAGTCATCCGAATCGGTTTCTAACTGTGGGAAAAGCGAATATTGACAAACACTTAAGTGGCGGCCGAAGAGAGCGCGTTAGCGCTACCTGTCGGCAACTGCGTGAAACTCGAGATTCCCTCTTTCTACTTACACATTATTCGTTCAAAACGGATTAAAAGCTGAATAGTTACGATTTTTAAATCGGATGATTCTTTTTTGAAACACTCTGTATATTATACAGATCTACACTGAATGGTTTTCTAATATAAGCTGTATAAAAGTTCAACGAATATTGATCATTCAAGTCTTCGTGAAGCTATTAGAAAATTGAATAAAAAATGAAATTGTAAACCTTATCATTGTAATAACATTTTTAGTGATGTAGGCTATATCAGGAGTCAACCTTTCGGACATTGAGGCAACAAGTCATAATGCAGTATCTAGATTCACACAATAGCTTTTTAACCACTTCATGTACAAAGTTTTGGCCAGAAATTTCGATTATCTCCTAGTTGACAAATCAGCGACCTAACCATGCACATTAGAAATAGGAAAAAATATATAAAACGAAAAAAATGAAAAGTATAATGGGGGATAAGGTAGATGTGTGAGAGTTTCCTTTCCCTATAACATGTATATAGTAGAAAGATACACTATATGTGTGAAAAAAAATCAGTAGGAATATATAGAAAGGAAAAGCGATTTCCATAGATATGGCTACTATAAAGCTTTGCAATAGGTGAAGAGAGAAAAGAACACTTGTTCAAATTTATTCCACTGGTGGTTTGGCCACATTATGCCCATGATCATAAAGAGATTAACAGATGGGCTTGGCTTAAAAAAAAAAAAAATGGGGCTGTTATTAGAAAATTTTATTTATTCCGAGATAATAAAAATTCATATTCAATGAAAAAAAATTATAAAAAATATTTCAATTCTGGAAATAATTTTTCAATTATGAGTTTTCATGAATTGTGAAATTATTTTTTTTCCAGTTCTGAAATTTATTTCTTTAAATTATGAAATCATTTTCATTACTTCAGAGATTATTTCTTTCATCAGTTCCGACACAATTTTCTGAGAGCAATTCAACTTTAATTACTTCTTTCATCAATTCTGGAAAATACTGTTTGCAATTCATTGTGAGGTTTTCTTCCTCCCAACATTTCTATAAATTCTGTAACTATGCAAGTTTTGGAGGGCCAATGCATGAAGCTTCAAGAACCACATGTAGACCATGTGTTGAAGACCCTCCCAATGAACACACTTTAAAGGGTAGAGTACACCTGGAAATATTTGCCACAATTCAATAATTCCAGTAATTTTTCATACGAAGAAAAAAAATAAAATTTCTATTAAGACAGTTTTACTACTATCACATTTATTCATTGACAACATTCATCTCTATAACATGCAAAACATAGCTCATTTTTTCCACAAATATACATGAAATTTTACGAGTACAGAACTCAATAATGATGGTAGAACATATGCATGTTTTAAACATCAACATTGGCTGTCTAACAAAAACAATGTTTTTTTTACAGAGAAATCTGAATGATCTGGGAATGCAATTTATCTACATTTAATGAATTTTTACAAAAAATTTACATCAAGAGGATTTAAAAACAATTAGAGATACAGGTTTTGAACAAATTCAAAAATGAATCTAAGATAAACACAAAAGTAGATTTTTCCTCAAATTACAATTTTTTTAACATAACGCTGTTAGATAAAAATTAATCATGATAAAAGAGTTCAAATCTTGATCATGGTAATAAATAAAAAAAATGAACACAAAACTAGAGAAAAAATAATATATTAATATAATAAACACAATGAACATATGTATATATCACAGGTTATGAGATGTGCTTCAACACAGAAATAGTTCTTCAAAAATCACTCTATTTAAATTTATGAATTCACTTCCTTGAGCAAAACATTTCAACAAAACTGTAAAAACATCGCTCCCAATGGGACACGCTGTACACAAAAGTGAACGTCAAAAATGGACAACAAGTACAACAACATATTTTTCTTTGGGACAAGATATATTTTGGAAATTTTTGGTTTTGGCCACACATCAAATTCATAAAGCCAGAGCAGAGTTGGGCAACAGATGATAGACTCCCTCGTCTTGTTCCTGACGCCTAAGCTTTGCTGACTGGTACATGACTAAGACAGTGACCATTGCTAATGCGACCCCAAGTCCGATGACAAAGTTTTTCGCTGCAACAATAAAATATTTAATACACATAAAATCTGACCATACTGCAACTGTAAAATACCAGAATTATACAGTTAGTATTTAAAAGACTGTACGATCACTTCATAAACTCATTTAATAAGGAACATGTGTTAATTAGTTCTATGCACTAAAACATGTCTAATCAACCTGAATATGTGTGGTTGTATAAATGTATGTATAAATGATATATCATTTATAGATACAGTAAAAGTCTGCTATAACGAATATGGCTTGTAACTAGAATCTCATCAAAAAGTTAATGTTAAAAGGTAAAAAAATATTATACAGCGAGTTGTAAACAGGTTTTCGTTACAAAGATTTTTCCTATCAGGAGAATTTTGTAGATGTTTCCCTTGAAAAATTTGAATTAAAAGGGTATATTTTTAGTACTTATATTATTTTTATATATATATATATATATATTCCTCTCAAACATTACACACTCTACGGTACTTCAAACAAGAATGGACTCGGAAAAGTCATACTTTTAAGCTTTTCACCATACATACGAGTTTGAAGTCACTCCTGAGCAGCTGAACAAATCGTACAGCTGCTCCTTTACATTGAAAAAGAAAATTTTCCCAATTAACAGAAAAGATGTTAGTCCATGATGCCTGGAGTGAGAATTTGAATTGTTCAGTCGGTTGGCTAAATATGTATGCAAAAGAGTCTTAGATCAGCTGTGCTGCCAGACCGAAAATTAAGTTCACGACTAGAGTCAGGTTCATTTGCTAATATTAGAATGAAATGATCGAAGACAATTATAATGCAGGTACAGCAGGAATTTACAATTTATAACATGATAAAGCAAAAAAAAAAAAAAGGAAAGAAATTTCTTTATAATAAAATTACAACCATAATTTTTCCTGCGATTGCGAGCTTTTGTTGTAAATGACTTTTACCGCATTTATTATCTTTATTCTGAATAAGCACCCCATGGGCGTATGTCCAATGGAAAATGCACAATCAATACGAACTTTGCGCCTTTCCATGATAAAATTCAACTCCTATGTAATGGTATTATAAAGTCAGCAACGAATAAGGAAAATACACTAACTTCTAATGCATTTCAACACCAACGGGTGTCATCTTCAGAGGAAAGATGAGTATTTGCCAACACAGTGATAAGTTGTCACAACATTGTGGATTTTAAATATTTAATATGTCAATAAATATTGCATTTGAACATATGAATTTTTTTTGTGCAAATGACTTTTTAGAGAAGGAAATACATTTTAATAATTAGAACTTTCAGCACACAGGAACTATATAAAGAGTCAATTTTTTTCCTATGTATATGTTACGGTTAATGTGATAAATCTGGTTATTATACATAATCGCTAAGCATTTCGGTAAGTTTGATAAATTTCCCTAAATTTATCCCTTTTACCGGTGATTATGCATAGTTAAATATGATCCTAAAAATTTTTATTATATCGGAGTCAGACTATTCTTCACACATATAAGAGACTCATTTGAAATTTTTTTTTCTTATCTATCAAATTCACCAATTACACTAGGGTACTATGCATAAAGACAAATGAATTCAAGTATTTATCAAATTTATAAACCTATGCTTCACTATTATGCATATTTACTGGTAAAAGTGATAAATTTATCAAACTTATCAAGATTATTGGTAAGCATGCATAATAACGGGTTATCACACTTATCTAAACTTATAAACCCCCCCCCCCCCGAATTTCGAGAATTTAAGTAACTGCATGTTATTTGAGAAGTTCTTGAAACAAAGCAAGTTTCTAAAGTCAATGGTTGCAGAGACCTGTATGTTGAATATTATTCTGTAAATGGTGGCTGTGGCCTTTATCTTATTGGTAATAAGGGTCATAGGCAGAGATAAACCTGGAAGTCTGGGGGGGGGGGGTGGCAAGGTCATTATTTCTGGTGGGGCATGATGATGTCAATTCATATATACACATATACATTAGATTTGCCCACTCCACTTTTCACCCCCCCCATATCTCCGCCCATGCTAAGGGTCTGTGGAAGACAAAAATGTCAAGAATCGCCGATGTAGGTCATTAATGATGACATAGGGACTGTAACTTGAAAATGTAAACTTGAATATTATCAAGGCTCATGATTTCATAAAGAAAAATTTCCTACCAATAAAACATTGATCCTTGATGAATCCTGGCACTCTGCACTCAGCCTCCCAGTCTTGCGGAATGAGATGCATGGAGTAATTTTTAAAATATCCCAGAGGACAGAATTCGGAACATCCCTCCAGTATGAGAACATGAGGAACCTGATCACCATCTTCGGGAGTAGATGAATTCAGGTACATAAGACGGACAGCATAATCTTCATCGACCTTATGTAGCTCGAACAATAATGTAGCGCAATAGGGTGGTGGAACCATGTTAAAGAGATTCAGTGCGTGGAGGACAACAGCAATATTGGTGTCATGCTAATATTGAATTACAAAGGAGAGAAAACATTAGTACAATCAACAATACCGAACAGATTAACCCACATACTGATGAATGCAGATTTCAAAAGATTTATCATACCGAATACAATAACACATGGGTGACAGGGCTGGACAATTCTCTAAAAATTAACATGCCCGGTCGTGCACGTGACAAAATAATACATGCAAGAATCAATATTTTACATTCCCGAAAAATATTACTAAATGTTATTGCTGGATTTACTAATTTCATTGTAAAAATAATTTATTGCTGTTAAAAAGAATGCACCGAATAGATTCATGTAATAGTTATTCACAATCATCTTCAAAAAAAAAAAAATCATAATGAATACATAAATTTTTTATGTAAATCACCTGAAGCTACCTTATCACAACTATGACTGTTGATGCGATGAATGCCAGTAGCACAGCACTTCCCAATCTTATTTGTCTCATCACCCCTTGTCAAAAAAAATTCCCTATCACACACCCCTCCCTCCTTGTTAAGGGCATCTCATTAGATTCAGTGTCAAATTTATAATTTTTTTTAGACTATTGATGCTGATCCTCACGAAATTAATGCAGCCAGTAACCGAAAATCTAAGGCCAGATAATAGTAATTTTCCACAATGTTAGAGTCTGAAAAGAAGTGGGTAAGTTGCTGTTCGATTTGCTTATGTAATCATATTGATTTACTTTCCAGAACTGGAATTGAGCAGGTGCAAGGGGCGCAGCAGCACCAGGCCGCAAAATATTTAGGGCCACGAGAATAAAATAGGTTGAAGTACATTGACTAACATAATCCATCGCAACTACCTAACAAAGTCTTCAGTGGTTTTCCCCCTTCTAAACTAGTAGCTCTTAAATAATTATTTAAGAGCTACGATCACATCAACAAACCTTGTTATACAGCATACATAGGAAGTCCTTCTTACCCCCAAGCCTTTTTCTTCTCAACTGGTCATGGAAACATACTTCAAATCAAAAAGTATCCAAATAATGTGCCTATTTTACAAGTCATTTATTTTACTAGGAGTCCCCCCCCCCCCCCCCCAGAAGCTTTCTGGACATGCCATATAGTGTATCTCGTTTATAAACTTCTCCAAAAACCATTAAAAAAAACATAAGCAGGAAAAAATATCAAAATTTTCTGCTTAAAGCTGTTAAGTATTAGTAAAAGTTGAGACCACAAAAGTTTCACTAAGTGGAAAAATGTTATAAATGGATCCCTGTGAATAGGCCATACAAAACCATATTTGACTTATTGAACGTTCATACAGTTATTGTAGTGAATCGCAAAATGATTCATCAATATAAAAATGAGCTGCATGGGCTTTCAATGTCACAAGGAATGGATAATGGAGAAACATTTGCATTGCAGCCGATAATCGAAACATTTTTTTTGTGTTTTATATATTTTTTAGTATGCCCACATGGGACACGAGATTGAAAAATATAAATGCCTCGGGTATATTGGGAAATAGATTAGTCCAGCCGTGATAAGTGAAGTACATGTAATTACAATTCCAAATGGTTCTTGATAAACTTAAAGGAGAAACTTACAGCCGAGTAAATTTGAATTTTTCCCTTGAAACTTTCATTGTAAATCTTGTTTTCCATTTTATCAATTATAAGTCCCAAGAGCGGCCCTGTCGTAAAAAAAAAAAAAAAAACAAACAATATCAGAGAATAAATCAACCCTACTTAACATGGTGTGAATTTTTAAGGAAAAAATTTTATCAATTCATTCAGTTGAAAAAAAACCGAACAGTATATGTGTGCGATTAGAATACACATTAATATAGACATACCTGCACGAAGTCTAAGCAGAATTTGAGAATTGAAATTCCAATAGAAGGAGAGCACGTGTACCTTCTTCAATTGATACCAATAAGCTTCTGCCCATGATGGTGTTGTAAGATTATATTTTTTCTGAAAGTGAAGATAGAAAAAACTCATTATATTATATATTAATAGTAATAAGGCAATGCAATTACAGTCTAGACAAGTTTTACAGTTAGCAAAATTGGGATGGGCAGTGCCATCAACATAGTTGGAAGTTTTGACACTAATACGTTCTTTGGACCTACCTTTACGTGATAGATACTGACAAAATGAAATTGGTATAGTTGGATTTGTCCTTTGAATAGCCAACAGACAATACCAATGTTGTCTATTTGCGATGCAAACTTCTTGTGATATAGCATAAAACAATTGTGTTACAAATACGGGTCGCAGATCTGGTGCCAAGACAGAAAGTAGTATTAAAACTAGAATGAAGAAGTTGGTCGTCATTGGATTTGCCTCAAAAATGTCTATCAGATGGCACCATTGTTTTCTTTTGCATTGCAAACCTTTCGAGATAGAGCTTAAAACAATTTAGTTATCAAAGCGGGCCACGAGTCTGATGCCCAGACTAGAAAGAGGTATAAAGACTAGAGTGGCATCGCTGGATGTCTTAAAGAGATACATAAACACTGATATATTTTGAATACTTCTTGAGATAAGAGTTTAAATTATTTTTTATGCAACTTCTTGCAAATACACCCAGTGCTGTCAGATGATTTAACACATTCACATCAAACACCCCTTCGTAGGTGGGATTGCTTGAAAGTAACCTTCTCTACAGGGGGTCGGTCCAGGAAAAGTTGGGAAACACTGCTGTACAGTATACATGATCTTTGTTTCCTGCAATCAAGTTAGACATTATAAAATTTACCATGAAATGCACAATATCTTTGTTCTTTGATTATTTTTGTGAAATAGATTTTTAAAACTTACAATACAGTGTGTAACAAAATTTATGAAGTAGTGGTTTGAACTAAGGTCAGAAAACATAAAGAGCAGGTTTTGGTATAAGTGTTTAATGATACGGATGGGATAGGAAGTGAGCATTTACAAAACTCTGACCTATCTGGCTTACTCGTTATTCTGCCTGCCTTTTTTTCCTATATTTGGGAATCTACTGCACTGATAATTTTAAATTGGGGGAAAAATGAAGAAAAATTTATGTCTGAAAACTTTTTTTGATAGTTTGTTTTCACTAATTTTAATATTTTTTGAGGTTCACTGTGGGAGAAAGTGGGGAAGAATGAGACACTTTTCACAAAAATATTTTTAATTTTTTTTCTTAAAATATAAAATTTAACTGATGAATCAAGAACCTCATTTTTTTTTTTAAATAAGAAAAAATATGAAACTTCAAAACAAATATTAATGTATTCTTTTGGAGAAAAATTTAAATTTGCAAAAAAGAATTTCCATTTATTCTCCTATGTGGGAGAAGTGGGACAATAATTAAAAAGTGAAAATTTAAAATTAACACTGAAGTGCAATAAATTCAAACTAAATTTAAATAATTTAGATCATTTAAATAATTGAAAGGACTATTTTCAAAACATGACAATATTGAAAAAGCTTTGAAAAATTATATTTCTGAGACCAGATTTAAATAAAATAATGCCACTATATTGAAAATTTATAAAAAAAATTTAACTGTTCAAGAACCAAAAATTACAACAGATTCATCAAAAATAGAGATGAAGGCATCTGAACAAAAGTTGAGAATACCTCTAAATATAAAACTATTCAATTGTCACATTATCAAATATTTTCAAACTAATAAGCTAATTAAACGAATTAAATTGAGGATGTCCCATTCCTTCCTCCAATGGATTCATATGTAAGAAAGTCTGAAACATAAATCACTTAATTTTTAAGCTGAATGTCAATGCCTCAATATATTTAGGAATGTTCTCTCTTAACTATTATACCATCCAATTTTCATTCAAAAAGGTATAAATCTAAAAAATTTTACAAAATTAAGTATATTTACTTTCGAATAGTGAAAATGATTTTTTTCAATTTGAAGCAAGGTAAATCATCTTTGTCCGAAGTTTGTTCGCAATAAATATTACGTGATAAAAGCTAACATTTATGTAAATAAAAAACATGAGTAAATTAATTTTATGCGTAAAAGCAACTGTCCCATACCCACTTACTCTCCCCCTAACCATATGAAAGAGTACAACATGCTGACTAAATATATGCAAGATTCTGTTATTCTAGAAATAATAATAAAAAAATACAAGCTTTTTAACATTTTGAAGAGAGTATCACCTCAATCATCAGTACATCAAACAGGTAAGAAGCTGTCTTCCAGACAGAGATATTTTTGCCTGATGATAAAGTCAAATTCCGGAACATAGCCTTAAAGGAAAAAAAAGAAAATTTGATGAAAGCACAAAAAAACAAATAAAATATATAAATGCAACTTGTCCATTTCTCATCATACACCAGTCTTTTAAACAAGATTTTAGACATTATATCACTCAAAAGATTTTGGAATTAAACTTGTAAGGTATTAACCACTTAGTTTAAAAAAGAAAAAAAAATACCATTTGCCACCCAGTAAATGTCCATTTCGTTTATTTTGGATTCCACATCATTGAAAAAAATAGAGAAATAAATATTTTTTAATCTTTCAATGTACTACAAGATTTCTAGTACATCTTTTCTGTCAATGAAAACATATTCTAATAAAACATACAAAGCTTTTTCAGACATTGTTCAAAGAACAAAATGTCAACGTACTATTCAATTACTAACTGAAAGTTTTCACGTTCCAATTGCTGGAATGAGGATCCAGCATTTACTCCTAAAGAGATACCTTGCTACTCCATCAACCCTTTAACCCTCTGACTGCTCAATTTTTGGACCGAAATTGCTTCAAAAATTACGTAATTTTTTTCACTCAAAAAGTGAAGTTTGAGCGGTAATACCACGTGCCTTCAAATGCCGCAATTTATTGGACAACTAACGACATCTGTTGGCCAAAACGTAAATGAAACGTCTAATACTGTATATAATTTTTTTCAGTGGTTAAACGGGAAAAAAACGGGATGCGCTTCTCAATAAAGGAAGAAAAACACATGCCCACGGAAATCGCAGGATGAGCAAATTTTGCTACATTTGAGTTGCCCGTGGAAATCGCGGGATGAGCAGCCAGAGGGTTAAAATGGTTTTTAAAATTTTCCTGATCCGCATTATAACTGCCACAGAGGAAATTGCTAAACCTTCTAGCAATCGCCACCTATTTTCATGAAGAGTAATTTTTTTCTGATCTCATGAGCTGATAAATGCTTCCCACTCCAACACAAAATAAAAAACAAGGAAGGAAAAAAGCAGATAATTTTCTTTTACTTATGTGTGTGTGCTGTAAGTATAATCATATACAACTTTGAAGGAGAAATAATGTTTTTCCTTTCTCTACCCCTTCTGTTATCAGACTTTGAACAGAAGCAGACTCAGCCCACTGGCGGTTGATTGATGTGGGGGAATGTTATTAGAAGAACACTTACAATGGTATCTGGGCTCAGTGTTGTCGTTTTGAGAACCAAAGATATTTCTGGATTGCTGATATGGTTTTAAGAAGCCAAGATATTTCTAGATTGCCACTGTAAGGGTTAACCAAATATTAAGTAGAAACGCAATTGCAATAACCAATAGCCCGAAAACGCAAATAATAATACACAACGTGTAATAATATACTTAGTGTTCTTAAAATAAACTTTTTCAAGCAGTAGCATTATAATCAAACTTTTGCTTAACAATGTGTTATTAACCACATTATAGTAGTCAATTCAATTATTGCAAATGATGAGCATATAAAACTATAATCAGATAATTTTTCCTTCGCTTATAAAAAAAAAGCAAATCTACCAGCAAAGTCAAGCTAAATCATTGAATTATTTATTACTTGAAACTTACCCAATTATCTTTTATTATCTGTTGACCACCAGGAGAATTTATAACGTTCTGCTCTTCTAAATCAGCACGAGGACAATAACTACTGGCTTCAAGATACTACATGAAATTAAAAGGATAATCATTGTCCATTTCAAATACAATTAAATTATTATTAATCCAATGAATTATGACCAAACTCAATTTAAAATATTTCAAAAAGTGATAATTTTAAGAAAAAATTATTTTCCCATAAAATATGGATCATGTGATCACCCCACATAGATCAGATATTGAACTCCCATCAAATGAGAAATTCTTAGATGTAGGAACATGGCAAGAGAGACAGGGGAGGTTGGTTCTACAGTTTGATATATTTTTAGAGTGCTTGGAAAATAGCACCCACAGTTGTTGTATGGTCCTGCCATCAACCCTTCTTATTTGAATGTAGCGTTGAAAGATGCAGATTTCCCCTATTTATAATAAATGAATGCAGAGCCTAAATGGTCATTTTAATTTTGTAAAAACAGTGCACTATAATTAAACAAAAACTCACTACCCTACTCAGGTTTCCCTGTATGTAAAGTTATTTTTGCAAAACTTCCATGCCAAACGAAAATAGTAGATTACTGGAAACTCAATAAAATGCTAAATAATTTTGATGACGTACAGAATTTTTGGCTACTAGCCTCAACTAATAGAGTTATTGAAAATTCAAGTATATAAGTTTAACATTAATTTACAGAAACTACAATATAAGAACTACGATTTCACATTTTACTGAAATTTCATTTATATATTGAATAATCATTTCGAAAATTTATATATGTAGGGTGACTAGATATAATTTGAAGAACATAAAAATAATAGTTAATTAAACACAATTTCGTTGCACTGCAAGTCGTACTGAACAATATTTGGCAAAGAATTGGCTCGATGTTCCAGTTTCATTGTATTAAAATCTGGTTAACCTACGTATAGATGACTATTCCATTAACTCATATAGAAAAAAAAAGAAATTTAGATACATATAGAATTACTTTATCTTCCTCCACCGGTATATATTGAACAGGAATTGGTTGCCAGTCAAAATCGCTCTCAAACTTCCATGGATCTCGTGGTGCATAGAATGTTGCTAGATTAGTTTCGGCACTCTTCAAGCATCTATCAGCAGCTGAGCTTATGACGTCAATCTTGGGAAAATGAATGAATATCAATTTGCAATAAAACCATCTAAGACAGACACACACACTTAACACTAACCCAAATAAAATAAAAACATTAAGCTTACACAGTATAATACATACATTACAGACTTAAAAAATAGAAAAATTATGTATATTATCTTGTCTAACATTCGTTTGCTTACAAGTAATTAATGTTAGACTTAGACAGGACCCGGTTTCACTATAAGAGGCGGCATTTGCCCATTCGGCCTCTTATAGTTTTGAGGACCCCAAAATTCACTGACCAAAACCTGACCCTAATTTCTCCTCTGCATAGATCTCTTAACAAAATCAGATCCTGGATATGGGATTTATTTCGTTAGACTAAATGCCCCTTTTAGAGCAATGTATTAAAAAAAGTAAAAAAGAAAACTTTTTTTTTCCAGTTTTAAGACTTGGTGACCCCTTATTTCATGTTGGTAGAGACACTGACTTCTATTATGAAAACTGTATGTTGTCATTAGACTATAAGTAACCAGGCATAGCAAATTTTAGATGCGAATTCCAGAAACCTGGACATGCAGAATTTGCAAAGCCCTGGGTTACAGTACGTCCCTTTTATCAGCTGTGAAAAGGGTAGAATAAGGGTTCTTCAACACATAGCTAGCTCATTGATAGCAAATGTTTATAGTATAGTGGCCTGTAGGCTTCACTAAGATTTACAGCAGGAAATATGCCATAGGTTGAAAATGTCAGCATTTTTTTAACTATTAATTTCAAATATGGGAAGCTATATGGGAAAAGGGGGGGTGTCAGCATCAAAGGCGGAGCAGACTGATCTAATGTATGTGCTTATATATGAACTGACATCATCATCATCATCACGGGCCCCCCTCCCCAGAATCTCAACTATATCTCCACTTATGCCTTCAAACTGTATTAATTTTAAATAAGAGACTAAAGCAGGGATGTACAACCTTTGGCTTGCAAAGAGTATTTCTAAAAAAAATAATCAATGCACACAACACTATAAATACTCCAGTTTGTGGCCCTCAAGCGGCAGCGATCTTGTATACCTGGCCCTGCAGACATAAAAAGTTATGTATCTTTTCATTAACCAAACGTGAGAGAGACAAAAAAAACACATCATAAGTGGCAGCTGAAAGGTTAAAGTAAATGCATGAAATGTGTAGTGTTTATGTAGACAATTATGTTGAAATTTGAAAACAAAATGTAAAAGATCATACCTCAGTTGGATTGGTCGTGATGAAATCTGCATATAATTTGCGCAAAGTCTTTCCATGCATATAGTGTTGCTTCTTTCCAAGCTAAAATATGCAAGTCAAACAAAAAAAACCCGTTATATACTGTTAAAAATATTTAAAAATTATGCTATTATATTTATATATATATCCAGCTGAATACTGTTCAACACATAAAATTATCTGTTTTCAAAAGATACTTGCCGGAGTGAGTTTCGCCAAACCTTCCGGCCATTTATAGTGCAAGTTTGGATCAGTGGGATAGAGGTCTATTGGAGCTCTGTCACCATGACGGAATAACTAAAAGGGAGAAAAAATTCAAATCACCAATTATATAGTAAAACCTTCATTTAAGAGTGTTCTGCAAAATAAACACAATTTTTTTAAAATACAAATTTAGACTTGAAACACGAGTGATGTCTTACAGTACAAGTAAATCATTTATATACAACCACCTCCTAGATCAGGACTAGTCTAAAGAGACTCGTTTTTTTAGACATCAAAGAGACTTCACATATACAGTACAACCTAAATAATTTGAATTGCAGATAACTCGACACTTATTATTCTCACAGTGGGGCAATATTTAATGCAACAAGGAGAAACAAGATGACTAAACCTTACTCAAGTTGACTACAATTTTCACCATGTTATTACAATTGTGTATTCAGAATTGCCCGTGCATAGGGTAGTTGATGTATTTTCATGAATATAGGCCTATATATGCTCCTGCATTTCAACATTTATTATTATTTTGACTTCGTTGTATTTTGGCCAAAGATTCTCCTCCACACCTTCTAGTCACTTCCCATTGTTCAGAACCTCAAAATTTGACCTGTGGACTACAAAAGTCACGACAGCTGTGAATGACACTGAAATTTTTAAGCGAGATGGTTAAGTAAACTAGATCAAAAATTTTTCGACAATTTCATCACTCATTCACAAATAAACAGTTTTTTTACACTAGTTCGAGATTTTTCAGAAAACTTTTATAAAAAAATCAGATGAATTTATTAATCTATAAATAGAATAGAAGTGTCTAATTATTTTTTATACATGTATAAATGATAATCAAAATTTGTGAGGGCGAGATCAAATGAGACGTTGTTAATGCGACGTCCTCTTAAGTAGACATGTTTATCGATACTCTTGGGGTGTCAAATCATCACAGTTCTGCTGTACTGGTTGGACATAATACTTATATAAACACAATAATTCGTGCATTTGACATGTTAACTGTCAATATGCAAGATATATGTGTTCTGTGTACGAGAAGTAGCCATCTAACTCTGTGATAATTACGTTGGGGGCAACACGTAAACACTCATACATTCTGACCTGTACCGATTAGTCCCAAAAGCAGGATGTTTTGCACTGTTGTGGAATGAGCCCTCAACTGACTGGAAACATTCTGTGGAAAACTTTCTTAAGAAAAGTGTAGAAAACACTATTATGGGATTCTTCTGCAGTAACACAGATTGTTCTGCGACACTCGTCACAGTTTCCGGCATATTCGACAATTAGTTAGAAATTGGTAAAATTGTATAACATTTCTTTGAAATATTATAATTCAAGATTTAACTTCAAAGCTATTGCAAGATTAAAATCGTAGTTTGCATTCAAGAAGCAATAGGAAGGAAAAAAATACACTAGACTGTCCTTAACCAATAGGTCGGAGGTGAAGCACCCCCTATTCCATCAGATTGGTGGGTTAAATTCATAATTGTCCATCATGTTCGGATTAAGTGAAATTTTATTTTATAACAGGAAAAAACTGAACATGAAATTCGTTGAACTTCTCGTCTCTTTATAAAAGAGCAATTCACATTTTTTTTTTTTTTTTATGATTTAACAGTGATTTTGTCCGAGACTAATTCTCACAAGAGGGCAATTTGCCCAGGGCCTGTTCCTCAACAGTTCAGACCTTCAGCAAATATTAATTTTTGGAGCTCCTTGTATATAGTATCCTTTGAGGAAAGCCTATGTGAAGGGGGTATGCGAGCCCATGTTTCAAAGGGAAAAGGCAGTTAGTTTTGGGGACCTGGGTATGTGCTGTTAGCCCATGCAAAAAACGGGTCCCTCATTTGCCCAGGGCCCTATAATTTAGGAGGCCAATTATAAAACATTCGAAATCAGTCCGACTAGGCCCCTGCTTTGTCTCCTCTGGAGATTACACATATATTCACCAACCTAACAACATATTTCACAAAGTAATTAAGGGCACCCTAATAGTAACCTTGCAGTGCCCCCCCCCCAAACCAAGGTTGGGCCCCAGACAAGATATTCACGAGCATCCCCCCCCCCAGGCTCAAGCAATGTCAGCCCTACCCCTCATCCTGGAGAGGGGTCTCAGGCTGGAATCTTTTTCACGGGCCCCTTCTGTAGTTAATTTATACCGTGAAAAAACAAAATGATGAGAACTGTTCCGGGCCCTGTCAGCCCCCTCCCTTTTGTGGGGGGCCATGCCTACCCTTATGGGGGTAGCCCCATGTCCGTGGCCCCACTCAAGTGAAAAAAAAAACCTTGAAACTAATCTTATTTAGCCTCCACTGACCTTCACTCTCAGTTGACACCTTGACCCAATTTCATTTGGCTGCCATATAACACAAGTAGTTACTAAAAAAATAACATTGGTGCCCGTACAGGGGGGAAAAAAAACTAACGGAAAATAAATATTAAACGGCGTCAAATTAACAAATTAGAGTTGACATCGAGTTAGAGGGGGGAAAACAAAACTTCACAATACTGTACATTAAAAAAAAACAAAACAAATATGCTTACGATCTGGACATATTGAAGCTCGGTTTTTTGTTCGGCCGACACCAATGAAGGTTTGAGGGCAAATAAAATTAAGAAACTCCAAATGTACACATAGCCGATGCTACGAAACATTATCCTACGCCACTGGAACTCCGGGAATAAAAGAAACACTCGTCAAACTCGGGGGAATAAGCTAGGATCAGCTGAGCCCCAGATTTGTATTTATCTAGCCATGCGTAAACAAATCCTAGACGCTAGATACCATCGAGGGCATTGATTGGTTTTTAATTTGATGACGTCTTCAAAGGAAGTCGCGTTTCATCAAGGACTGTCTTGTCTCTGCCATCTAGGATTCTAGGATCGAGATTACATAACCAACACATTGCGCAATGAGGTATTGCGAAATATATTGATGCTTTCCTCCCTGAAACCAAAAAAAAAAAGACAGTGTGGAAAAAAAACTATAAAATTTATAAATACATAAATATTTTTAAAAGTAATAAAATTGATTTTAGTTATTATATTTATTCATCGAATTATATTTTCCAATATAAAATAGCTAAACATTGTTACTCGAAGAAGACGGAAAGAGCTCGGATTATCCCTAGTCCGATCCGGTCGTAATTGCGGTTTGTTTATATCCGTCTGCCTATCGAGGTGTTAAAGTGTTTAGTTAAATTAATAAATCTATTGAAGATGGATTCACTTGGTTCAGGAAAACTTAGCGGAGCTCAAAAAGAGGAGCTGATGGACCAAGTGAAGCAGCAAGTAGCGGTGTTGTTAGCGCAGGAGCTCCTGCAGGTAAAACACTTTCTTGGGCACATGGTGAACTTCCTCTTGACCCCAAGTTAGGTTGCAAAAATAACATTACATAATATTACATTGGAACCGATTGCAACTTCCCCGTCTAAATTTACAAATTTACCATATCGTTTCGAATTAATTTCAATCAGCCTCATAGCTGTTTAATTAGAGAGAAAATTATTGAAAAAGAGCGAGAATTAGTATCCCAATTTGAGTTTTAAAGGATAAATAGAGGGGAAGGTTACGTATCAGTAGTCTCATCACTAGAGCCCGGATTATATGCACTAAAAAATTGCGAAATATGCTCTAAAAGTATGCAAATATGCACTTAAAAATGCCAAAATATTCACTTAAAAATGCCAAAATATTCACTTAAAAATGCCAAAATATTCACTTAAAAATGCCAAAATATTCACTTAAAAATGCCAAAATATTCACTTAAAAATGCTAAAATATTCACTTAAAATGCCAATGTATGCACTTAAAATGCCAATGTATGCACTTGAAAATACCAAAAAATGTCATTAAAAATGTTAAAATATGCATTAAAAAACCCAAAATATACACTAAAAAAATCCGGAAAAAGTTTAAAATTACCAAAAATAAGAAAATAAGCATTTAAAGAATCGCCATGCAAAAAAAAAAAAACAGATATGCTTTTAAAATAAATATGTTCTATATCTTAGTGCATATGCATTTACAAAAAATATTCCCACACATGTATACACTGCATATGTAAAAAACTTCTACGTATTTTTTATTTAGGCATTTTTAATTTCTAGTTTGTTGTAGCTGCTCTATAACAAAATACCAGTAAAGATTTTCGATGCTATTTCTAAAAAAATTTAATGCTTTTGACATATCTCTAGAAATAGTCTTAAAAATAGAACACTTGATATTTGGAAAATACGAGCATCTGTATTAATTCACTAAATTCCACCTATGGCAAAAAAAATCAACGTTATAAAAATACAGTAGAACCCTCTTAACGGACACCCCCTCAGATGCGGTCACCCTTCTTTTATACCGAAATAATATTTTCCCGCTTCTATAATAGAAGTATGCGTTTCAAATACTTGATCAACGGTCACCCCTATTTTACGAATGAATTTTTTTGTTCCCGCAAAAGAGAGGTTTTGCTGTATTATTAGTAATATTTATTTAAAAAATTATAAAAAAACTGATTACATTTAAATAAAGCTTGAAAAATATGCACTTATTCTAAAAATTTTTGATTTTATGCATTTATAGGCATTGATGCTGAAAAAGACCAAAACATGTAAATGCATATGCGCATTTACATATAATCCGAGCTCTACTGATCACACTTTAGGGAGTGAAATGGGCGGGGGAAGATAATGATCCTGAATGTGGTATAATTTAATATCACTGAGTGAAATTGTTAAAATGTAGCTAATTGGGGGGGGGGGGGAGGAGGATACAGGACTATTTCTTATTGCAGTGGGTTAAAATTATTGAATCTATTGAAGATAGATTCACTTGGCTCAGGAAAATTTAGTGGAACTGATGGACTAAGTGAAGCAAAAAGTAGTATGTTGTTAGCGCAAGATCTTCTGCAGGTAAAGCACTTCCTGGGCACATGGTGAACTTCCTCTGACCGGAGTTAAGCTAGATCCTAAAAATAGCATTACATAACCATAGAGAGAGAGAGAGATTGTGACTTTAATTTAATAAATTAGGCTATCATAGCAATGAATAATTATATTAGGAATTATTTTTAGTTTACCTTAAAGCCGATTAAATGAAGAGATAATAGTGGAAAAAGAGTTTGTGTTACAACATGAGCTTTAAGAATAAGTGTAGGTCTATAGTAGGTTACACTTATTATATTAATAGACTGACCATATTTTGTAGAGAAAAATAGGGGGAATTTTTTTGTAGGGTCCTGTATTTCTGAAAATTGTAATTTTTTTTCTGAAAAGGGTTATTAATTTCGTGAAAAATAAGTAATTTTTTGTGGGAAGCAAAATATAAGCGAGTTTATTAATCGCAAAAGAAATGAAATGTCAAATTATGGTTTCATTAATTTGTATGAGTTTTTCAGATCCAGAATTTTGTGAAGGGTCCAGTAAATGGACCCAAATTTTGACTGGGCAGACCCCTGTAAAATGAGAATTATGATTATCTGATATCGCCAATTCTCGCAAAAATAAGTTACCAAACGTATGGAAAAAATCTCACCAGTTGGGACAGAAATTGCAAAAACAATTTCCAATGAGAAGGAAATAAAGGGCTACTTAAAATTGCATTGATCTGAAATGTATTTAAATATATATATATAAATAACTGCTGTGATTCTGCATTGTGTGCGAAATTGGTGATTTCTAATTGTGCGAAATTGGTGATTTCTAATTGTGCCAAATTTGCTCCTTGGAGACATTTGTGTGAGCATGGGATTCACATTTAGGTAATGAATACCTATTCTTGTAAATCCAACGCTAACCAAATTTTCTTGTGGTTTTCACTGTTTGACACCATTTTAGCAGTGCGTTTTGAGGTAAAAAAGTAGGCCATCTTTCGCTAGTGTAAGTAGACCACTTTCTGATAGAAGGAACAGCTATAGTATAAGCCACAGTTGGCGTCAAGAACGATCTACGGCAGGTCGCCAAGACCAAAACTCATGCCAATCAGTTTGACTTGTATTGCCATAATTTTTCCCGCTGAGCAACCAGAAGTTGACATACAGTGACTAACCCAAGTTAGATCCTCTGTAATCGTGATCATGATTGTATTTTCTCTGAAGGAAGCATGTGAGGAATTTGAGTTTTAACTATTTTTCCTTTATCAGTACTTTTCCCTCTTTACTGTTTTATGTACTTGGATAGCGATTGTGCTTAGCTCAAATACAGACAAATAATTGGTATAAGTTCGGTGTGGTAGCTGAACAAACTAAAATGACTGCTCCAATGTGCCTTGGAGTTTTTTTAGAAAATTTTTAGAGGTTTCTCGATACTCAAAAAGGCATCTGTAGATTTTGTAAAATTGATAATTGATCTATCTATACTCATATAAATACTTAACACATTTTTTTTCCCACCCATTATAGAAAATCACAGAAAAGTGTTTTAAGAAATGCATATACAAGCCTGGAGCTAGCTTAGATAATTCCGAACAGGTTCGCTAGTTCCAGTTTATTATTATTTTTCTCTATGATACTGTTGCATCATGTATTATAATATCATGAAATTTTTGTAAGTAAGGTGAACGATTGATGGCAAAAGAGGGGAAGAAAGGTTTTTCGGATGAGGAAAGAACTAGAAGAATGATGGAAAGAAAGTTTAATAATTAAAAAGAATCAATATGATGGTATTCTCCGCTAATATTACATACTGCACATGTGAGATAGTTGAAGTAGAGATAGTTGTTAAGCTTCAGTGCTCACATTAATGAATATAAATTTATCTGGGTCTTAGCATTAGTGCCTGCCGTTATGCTGTTATTTTTTATAGCCCTGGCTGAAGAATAGGATAGTTAATATTAGCAGTATTTGAATGTTCTGTGACTAATTTCATGTCGTTGATATACCAGCGAAATCACGTGGAAAGTTATTTTCTTTAGCAAAAAGAATACATCATGTTAGACCTCATTCTCAGAAGAAAGGTGGCTTGTTTCTCTGACATTATTACCCAAGACCTATTACTTCCTGAGCAGATAGGATTCTCTCTGACTATTTTCTCTTCCTAAGGCTCAAATGCGCTTTACGAGTTTACTGGGCTACATTCTCCATCGAGTTAAGTTGCTGGCAAGCAAGCAGGCTTCATCTTAGTCAGCACAAGTTTCATATATTGCACTCCCAAATCGGACCCTTTTGCATTGTTCTGCAACGAACCCTCATCTAACTGAAAATAGTCTGTGATAAAAATTTCTTTATAGTGTTCCCTGTGTAGAAGAGTTCTTTCCGTATAGTTTTTCCTGAGAAAGTTCTGAAGTAGCAATGATAGTTTTTTGACATATGTCACAATTTTTGGCATATTCTGCCTTGAAGTATTGCACCAACAGGGGATTTCAAAAATACCAGGAAGGGGTGACAGAAGTAGCCCACTTTTAATTTTTCAATTTCACTCATTGTAGCAGAGCAAGCAGTGAGTTTACTAGACGGCATTATTACACAGAGAAGGTTTGATAGCAGTGAGTAAACCTGAAATGAGTACCTATTAAACTTGTCCATTGTAATTGAGGCTTGAAAATGAAATCCACTAAAACAGGAGCACTAATTCTCTGATGTAGACAAATTTAAAAAAGGTGGCTGTGGAATTTCGAAATGTATCTGTTAATAAGTATTTTACTAGTTTTCACAACTTTTACTGCTAAGCACTTAAGTGTATAGCTGATGGAAATGATTTATTTTGGAGAATGTCAAATGTATTTTTCATTTTCTGTTGTTACTGTGTACTAATACCAGTCTTAGAAATTTTCAGATGCACTGTGTATACCTGCTTTAAAATGTTGCCAATATACAGGGCGTCCATAATTAAAAGACATTAGTTTCGCCTGTAGGCTACTTTAAAATAGTCATCAGAAGAGTGTGAAATTTTGTAAAGGACTTCATGAAGTGATGGAATTTGTTCTAAAGGGAAAACAATAAGTTGCACATGTCGCCACCAGAGAGCATTTCACTTTGAATACCTGCAGTAAACATTTAAATTTATGTGATGTCATGCAACAGCTGTTGTAAAATTTAGAAATATTTTTGGAGATCTTGTTTCTCAGTGTGTTTGCTGCTCACAATGGCGATAAGTTTACGCTTTCTTGGTCAAATTGTTTTACCAAAACAGCAATTCCGCAGTAACTGCTCTACGGAAATATCGGACTTGGAAGAGGATTTGAAAAGGTCCAGTGAATGTCAAAAACTTCGATGTATGATAATGAAATTTGAAGCCACAGGATCATTGGCTATTTGTCCTGGAAGAGGAACAGATTCCGTTGCATTTACACAAAGAAAATTTGAGGCGCCAATATATGAATTTTTTGGTTTTCAATATGACTTGGAATTTGTCAAGCCTGTTAACCCTTTTAGCAGTTTTTAAAATTTCCCTGATCTGTATTATAACTGCCGCAGTGTAAATCACTAAACCTTCTGAAAAATGCAGCACTTTTCTCAAGAAGTTCTCCTCCCCCCCCCCCAACTCCAATAATAATAATAAAAACAGAGGAAGAAAAATACTCTGGCTTTTTCTATTCCCTATACTATACGCATGTTCCTATAAGCTACTATTCTGAAGGGACAGAAAAATGCACAGTTTTCTCCTGATGTTATCAAACTTTGACCAAAAGCTGACTCTGCCCACTGGCAGTTGATCTGATAAGTTGGAGAACATGGAAAACAGGTTTGATTACTAAACTACTACTAAACCAGACACGCACCTCGTCCATATTCCTCTGTAAAACTTCTAACGAATTGGTGCATGTTGGAATGTGTGTGTATGTATAGTGAAGTTTGTTTTTGTGTAATGCTCGTTATATATGTGTAGTGCTGCCATTTGCAATCATTTTTTTTTTAAACTAGTGAGTTTTTTCTCAACTCATAGTGAGTGAAGTGTAATGAATGAATAATTATACCGTTGTAAGCCTGTTGCTCTCTGCAACGAGTCTTTTTAATTGAGGAGATCATCTCGAATGCTTGAAGTTGCAACTTCACGCACCTTGAAGTTGGGAACCGCAGAAAACTAACTTCAGCTGACCACCACTGTGGCGACAGTGGGATTTGAACCTGGATCCTTGCGATGCGACTCCGTCACTATGACCACTCGACCACCACAGCAGCAAACAGGTTTGATTGTGAAAAACATAACCACATTAAACTATCAGGGCTGGGAAATCCCCAACGCCAGGTCGTCGTCATGACTAAAAAATTGGCAGCTAATATTTTTTATGTGTGATAAAACTTAATTGAAGTCGAAGGGCATCGCAAAGTTATTGGAAATTATGCCAACGTGTCTGCTTAAATTATGCCAGGGGTCTTTAAGTCCCAGACAAGACAAAACATACAGTAATTTTGACCAATTTTGTCGAGAAAAAACTCCTTTTAGTGCCTATAAAATATTCCTGTTGCTTGATTTTTTTTAATTTTTTTTTTTTTGATTTGTCAAACCGTACATACTATTTAAATTCATCCTTGTTGAAATAAGAGAATTTTAAAGAGGCGAGATGTTTCTGGATTTGCCGAAATAAAAGGCATCAAGTTAGGCGAGTTATCTCATCAAGGCCACTGCAAGGGTTGACGACTAATAGTGGCAAATGAATCCAAGATTTGTATCTTTAAAATATCTGATTGTTATACACACAGAAATTAGCATTTTAAAAAAATATGCCGCTGTGGTGGTCGAGTGGTCATAGTGACGGACTCGCATCGCGGGGACCCGGGTTTGAGCCCCCACCGTCACCACAGTGGTGGTCGACTGAAGTTGGTTTCTGTGGTTCTCAACTTCGAGGCGCAAATGCGAGCCGATCTCCCCGTTAAAAAGTCTCGCAACAGACCTACAAACAGTACAAATATTCAGTCACGACACATCACTCACTTGACTTCTGAGATATAGATGGCAGCACTGAAAAATCATACACAACACTAGATACGTACTCAGACTGTTAGGTACACACAATTACACTTCCGGCACAACTCACTAGGTAGAAAATTGCCTATGGCGATAGACCTGAGTTGTGCTCGGTTAAAAAAAAAAAACATTTAAAAAAATACTTCGTTTGTAATTCTTTGAGGCTAAAAATATGAGACCAATGGAGCTAGATTCATCGAAGAAAAAAATCAGTCAATACATTATTGGAGTGTTTTTTTCCATGAAAAATATTTTAGAGACATGTTTGATACGAATGCATACGTAACACGGCTAGACAAATCCCATGTGCCATGTCACCATGGAGACCATAAAATTGGTATGATGCCTAAAATTTTCTGCATGTGATTGCCCCGAAAGCAGAATATTTTGAAATCTGTGATACACGTCACAGAACGATCAGTGCTGCTGCAAAACAATCTGGAGGAATTTTAAGTGTAGAAAACACTGTTATGGGAATTTTTACCGCAGAACATTTCCAGTCAGCTGAAGGCTCGTTGCAGAACATTGCAAAACATTCTGTTTTGGCGGTGATTGTTAAATTGGAGTCTATAAATTAAACTATAGGGGCCAAGCAAGTATCATGCCAACAGATTTTAAGCTATTTTTGATACCCCAGCAAAAGCCGAACCCTCCCTTGTCAGCAAATTTTCGTCAGCAGTTCCCTTCTACCTCCTAACATATATTGTGATCAGATACGTACAGGGGGGGGGGGGAAGAGACATGAGCCCGATAAACAGGAAAAAAAATCGTGCAAAAATTAGTTAACAAAATTAAAATTTCGGAAAAAAATACCTTTATATTTTATAATAAATTTCTATTAAGTTAAATGCTATTTGAAGGCTAAGAACACAAAATTTCTCATTAAGAAATTTATTGGGATCCGCCCTCTAAGCGACAAGTGCTAAATTTATGGCCCTCTGGGTTATCTGATGTGGTCCGCCACCTCATACAAATTTTGTGAAAATGAACTAAGTGGCACATTTACAGATAAATTTTGCTTAAGTGAAGCATGACACAACTCCAAAGTATTTAAGTGGCTCGTGACACATTTTCAGATCACTGAAGTAGGCTCTTGGCACATTTACAGATCACTTAAGTGACCCATCACTCATTTACAGATCACTTAAGTGACCCATCACTCATTTACAGATCACTTAAGTGACCCATCACTCATTTACAGATCACTTAAGTGACCCATCACTCATTTACAGATCACTTAAGTGAACCACGGAACAGTTCCAAAACACTTAAGTGGTCTGTGGCACATTCAAGATCCCTTATATGGCACAGTTTTAGAGCACTTAAGTAGCTAACAGTGCAGTTCTACATCACTCAAGTTACCCGCGGGACATTCTCAGATTATTTACCCGATTAACAGTATAGTTACAGATCATTTGAGTGGCATGCAAGACAGTTCCAGAGCACTTTTAAGAGAGTTAAGAGCCTGCTACACATTTCTAGAACACTTGAGTGGCCTGGACACACATTTCCAGCTCACTTGAAGGATCATTTAGAGATCACTAAAGTGGCTCTATAGAGGACTTATCAATAGAAAGAATGTTTGTTCAGGTGCCCACAAACTAGTGAAAGGTTCTCGTTTTTTGTACACCCAGTAAGATAAGATGCTATTAAGAATATGTCATATTTTTACAAAGGGTGGTTGATGATGTAAGCATTATTCAACCCCCCCCCCACCCCATCAAAAGTCAGCAAACCCGAACCCTCCCCCCCCCCTCATCGATGCTGATGTAATACTTAAATGACCCTTTACACCTAAGAAATTTGGCTTTCACCTAATTTAAAAAGAAAATTCTTTTTGATTCCTCAAGCCCCGCAGAATAATAACTACAGAGGAAAACAGATGTCCTAACGCACGTGTGTTTTTGATTTTCACGGCAGTTGCTATAAAACATCTTTTATGAGTAAAAAGGTAAACAAGTTTTTTTTTTATTACTGCTCATTTGAAAGATAAGCTTCCTCTAAATCTTAAACCAACAAATAAAGTTATTTTTGTTTTTCAGTCTTATCCCCCCCTATCATTGTGTAAACGTGCAGAATTTATCGAAGCACAAATGCCATTTTGATAACAAAGTTTCGATGGAAATTTCTTTTATTTCATTCTTGGTCACGAGATAATTTATTTTATTGATTCAGATAATGACTTAGAATGGGATTAAGACATGTCTGCGTGAAAACATGTTTTTTTTCTCCCCCAAATGCCCATTTAAGAAAGGGTGGAGTAATAGAGAACATATCTTTGACATAATGGTGTTGCGAGCTGACAACGAACAAAGAATTTTTCTTTCCTAGAGAAAAGGTTGTGTTTCACTATTTACTTGACTCTATCTACGCTTCGTAAGCTTTTTAAATATATAAAAAATAAGAAATGCTATGTAATAAAGCAGTTTTTTTTCTACTATGAGAATCTAGAATTTATCAGGTGAACGTGTAATAAAGTTGAGAATCATATCCCGAAAATGTGCTTTGAGGAATAATTTGATTAGGTTGTTTGATATCTAAAACTACTACTACTTTACCACACACCACAACTCTAGTCATATTGCCATATTGCAGTCACTACTGAATGAGTTGGGTTGGAAATGAAGGCGCCATCTACTGGTGGTTGCCTCAGGCTTGTTAGGGGTGATATCTAAAACTGTAATTTGTGTGATAAAAGCATGTGTATATTTGGAACTCAGCTGGGTAACTTGATGTTTTTATGCAGGGCTTGGCATATTGAAAAAATGTTTAGGTGCCAACCAAATTTATGGCCACTGTGGTAGTCGAGTGGACATAGTCATGGACTCTCACCGCTAGGTCCCGGGTTCAAACCACCACTGGTATCACAGTGGTGGTCGGCTGAAGTTGGTTTTCTGTGGTTTCCAACTTTGAGGTGCGAATGCTAGTCAATCTCACCATTAAAAAGTTTCACCACAGAACAAGCCTACAAAGGGTAAAATACTGAATCATTAAACTTCACTCACTTCACGTCTGCAATATAGATGGCAGCACTGAAAAATCAGGCAAAACACTAGGTGTGCACTCAGGCTGTTAGGTACACACACTTACACCTCTGACGCAACTCACTAGATAGTAAATTGCCCATGGCGATTGGCCCGAGTTATGCTCGGTTTGAAAGAAAGAAAGAAAGCCAAATTAATGAGCCAAAAAGGATTTTAATCTCAAGAAAAAGGGTCCTAAATAATGGGGTTTTCAACTCTACAAGGACTATATCCTTTACCTATGTTAAAAGAGGTATTTCCATGAAAACAGATAATTTTGTGTCATTCATAGACTCCAATTTAACAAACACATACAGAAAATTTTAGGCACCAATGCTGTTTCTATAGTTGCCATGGCAACCTTGGATTCATCAAGCCCTACTTTTATGAACTATAAAAAAATGTAATAACATGATGGCTCTTCATTAGTGTAAAATGACACATTATATAACTTAATTCGATACACAATTTTACCAAGTTGCCACCGAGATTTCATACAAAATGACTGTCCCTGACTTGCATTTTTGTAGGCCACAATGGAAAAACCAATTCATGATTTTCATTCCTTTTCGTAGTTTTAAATAGCATAATGGTAATTTTAAACAAAGAATTATCATTTGTCATTGAGGTTATCTCAGTTGGCAGGGCCACAACTAGTGAAAACAGGAAAATCTAGTACATTTCGCCTTCGTTCATTCAAGATGGATGCTTACTTCTGGTGTCAGTAATTTTTTCCAGTTGTAGTCCCATAAATTAGACTTTGATACAGTAGGCTATTCAATCACTTGAGGCCCTTAAGCATCTGCAGTTGGAAGTATAATTATAACAACCGTTCAATCTCAAAAACTGATTGTTCGTTTATTGTTAGATTATTTTGTTTCAAATTATTAATGTGTTTCTTTTTTTGTTACAGAAATGTATTGCTATGTGCATGGATAGATACATGGATTCATTTGGACTAGTTTCTCGGACTTATGCTGGCCGGTTACAACGAGAGAAAGGAAATTTATAACATTAGTTGATGCCATTGTGTATAGCTTCACCTTTTCATTAGAAATAAAATTCTCTTCAGTAACAGGTGTATCTACAATATTAGGCACAAGTGACCAAGAAATGAGTCTCTATACATATAACCTTTTATGAGTAAATTCCATGAATGTTTATAACACACTGTTATTATTGATCATGAATTCCTAACAGGTTTTCCGATCAAGTTTTCTTGCCAGTTTTTGATTCTAAAGGAATATAAAGTTTGTATGTTGAAGTGTCTTTAAGTATGAATGGTCATATATTTGGATTTAAATAAGCGATATCTTAAAATTAAACATGTTTTTGATAAAATTTCACACAGTTTTCTCAACTTTTTCTGCTATTATGACGAGTGCAAAAAGTATTGATTTGAAAAGCTTCCACCATCTTTTCTTTTTGCTAGTAACTCTATCTAAGGACTCCAATTTCATGTTTTTTCTTTTGTCTACATCAACTTTGAATTGAGAAAACAAGTGAGCCTCAATAAGGAATTGAAAAGTGTGTTTCTGGTGTATTGGTTAGCATACTTGCCTGGCATGCAAGGAGACCCAGATGCGATTGCCAGAGGAGACAAATCACTTTACTTTCCAAATATTCGTTTCGGCATAACATCCATAAAATTCAATTTCTCAGTATATTTTGGGCCAAAAAAAAACAAACAAACCATCTCTTAATACAAAACGCCACCTGAGGCGAAAATTGCTGTAGTTAAGCAAAGATGTAATTCCCCCACTCAGTGCTTTACCCTAATAATGTGTGTTATAAAGAATTGAAAAGTGTGTTTTTGGTGTATTGGTTAGCTCACTTGCCCAGTATGTAAGGAGACCCAGGTTTGATTCCCAGAGGAGACAAATCACTTTTCTTTCCAAATATTTGTTTCGGCATAACATCCAGAAAATACAATTTCTAGGTTGAAATTTTGTTTTCTGGATCTTGAAACCCCCCTTTCTATCCTGATTGGCATGCTGATATAAATTTTTTTTTTAATGTGTTGTCTTGAGACTCCAATTTAATACTCACAATTAGAAAATTTTAGGCGCCAGTGCAAAATTTTAATTCACCCAGGTTTACACTTTTTGTCTTAACTTTACACTGTGGCTTAACAAAGTAATGTACTTAACGAACAAGGAAGGAGGAAGAGTATAGGTAAAAGAATGAGTTTAGCTCCCTTTTAAGTGTTTTTATCAATGTACTTGTATTTTTTAAATGTGTCTCAAAAAGTAGAAAAAATAAGTAAAACAAGAATAATTTGACGAAAGTTTATTGTAAATTCCAACACACTCTATAATAAGAAACAAATTAACACATCCACATATTTATGCATCTGATAACAACAAAAAATTTAATTAGAAACAATCTCTGTCTTCTCAGATGTTTAAACAAGCAGAATAGGATTGTCTCAGTGATTTAGAATCAGGAATACTTGTTTACGCAAAGAACAAAAATACTATTTATGAATATGTCATTGTTTTCTTAAAATAAATAGGGTAATAACTTTAATATTACCAAAAGATATTTATTGGCATGTGAAAGTGAATATCACAGGATCAAGTTTAGAATATACAAAGCTTATAAAACGTTGAATAAAATTGTTTTTCTGTTTCACAAAGATATGAACCATTGCTTCAAATCAAACACCCCCAGTTCACTAAATATAATTTTCCTCTAATAAATTTTGGTTTAAAATACTTCTTTCATCAAGTTATATGTTTGTGCTGTGTACATTATATCCCAAAGTATTTTATTTTTAATTTTGTCATTGGAAATATTTTGCTATTGTTCCAAAAGTTGAGCATGATTGCTATACTAATTTAATGGAAATATATCTCTCTTAGTCATGACTATTCCCAGTTTTAACAAATAATGGTGTAAGATCGGATCAAATAATATCAGCATTTATACAAAAATTGCCAAATTTTATTTGTCTTGAAAACGTGGCAATTTTTGTATAAATTAAAACCAGGCAAAGTTTCTAATTTTTGTGATAATATCAGCATTATTTGTCTTCTCATAAAGCTATTGGAAGTCATTTTTAGTGACCTTTCTTTTGTATTGTATATTCAGGCACTATTTCTGATTAGAAATGTCCATTGTCCTCAATTAGAGGCATCAGACCATGATTATTTAAATTCGAGCCACCAAAAAGTCCTATTTTTCATGGCCATATAACTTATTATTTTGTAACTTGTAGTTTTGAGAATAAAATGTTTAACTTATATATAATTGATGTTCGAGAAGATTGTCAGTGCCATCTAAACGAACAAATATTAAAAAACTGGGAATGAAATTTGTTCTTCATTCAATATATTATTTGGGAAAATGTTTAAAAAAATAAAATTAACTTTGTTTGAAAGGTCATGCTGTATGAAATGTTTTTAACAGGAGTTTGAAGGTGATATTAAAAGTATCAAATGGATAGGTAAATAGCTCAAAAGATGTTTGAATTGCTTCTTTTTATCTTAGTGCAAATATACTATATACACAAGCATGTCAGGCGACATAGAATGTTATATTGGAAGCACAGAAGCAAATATTATTGTGACAAAAATAAACGTATGTAAGCATATGCGATAAAAGGAATAATCAACAATTTGGATATGATTTGCAGCGCCATGGTGATAAGTATCACTTATCACAGTATTGCAATTATGTAACAATGATGGATCCTTGCATTCAGCCTCCCAATCTTCCGGAATGAGATGCTTAGAATAATCTATAAAATATTTCAGAGGACAGAATTCGGAGCATCCCTCAAGTACAAGAACATGAGGAATCTGATCACCATTTTCTGGAGTAGATGAATTCAGGTACCTGATACGGACAGCATAATATCCATTGACCTTATGTAGCTCAAACAATAATGTAGCACAATATGGTGGTGGAACCATATTAAAGAGATTCAGTGCTTGGAGGACAACAGCAATATTGGTGTCATGCTAGAATCATGGAGAGAGAATATTAGAACAACAACAGTACCAAGTAAAAAAAAATTCACAGTGATAAGGGCAATGGGGGGGGGGGGAACAAGGAAGATTTTTAGTCAAATTTGGCCAAAGAATCGCCATACCGAACACAATAACATGTGGTAAAAATGCAAGTAATTACATTTTCAAAGGTTTCTTAATGTACTTAATTAAAAACTTACTGCAGAGTAAATCTGAACTTTGCTCTTAAAGCTTTCATTCTGAATCTTGTTTTCCATCTTATCAATCATAAGACCCAAGAGTGGCCCTGTTGTATGTGAACAAAATATATGTACCATGAAATTATCATACGTTGGAGAATATATCAACCCTTATGTAAAATTGTGGGAAATTTTAAAACTTTTTGTATGCTTTTTAACTGAATGAATCACTAAATTATAACAAATATAATGACAACAAATAATTATAATGAAACCAAATAATCTCCACAGCAACATAGTCATACCTGCACGAAATCTGAGCAGAATGTCTGAATTAAAACTCCAATAGAAATAGAGTACGTATACTTTCCTCAATTGATCCCAATATGCTTCTGCCCATGATGGTATTGTAAGATTATATTTTTTCTGAAAATGAAGATAAAAGAAAAATTCACGCCCCCCTCAAAGACATCAGGAGTAATAAGGCAATACAGATGCATATTTCAGACAAGTTTCAAAAAAAGTTAAAAAAAAAATTAATCACACACACACACAGTTACAGGGCTCTTAACTTTTTCATGTTATTAATCACTTTTTTTTTAACACAACACAGTTAAACCTCAGCAATAACGAACTTCAAGGGACCAAACATTTGTTTAGCTGTGTCCAATCTAAGAAGAGAATATAAAATCATGAAAACTATTAGCATAGTCGCATCCACCAGAAAACATGTCAATACAATTACTCTAATTTAAAAATGTCAATTTCAAGACAATGTCACCTCAATCATCAGAATATCGAATAAATAAGAAGCTTCCTGCCAGCTAGATATATTCATTCCTGATGATAAGGTTAAATTCTGGAACATTTCCTTAAGGGGAAAAAAAACCGTATGTAAAATTAGACAACAAAAAACAGTGAAAAACCACAATGCAATTTTTCCATCATCATACCAGTTTTTTAATCAAGTTTCTAGACATTAGATTGCCCAAATATTTTAGAGTATAACTTGCAAGGTATTAATAGCTTAACACCAGTAAATACGTATTTTTAAATTATTTTCGATTGCTGCATATAATAAAAGGTGATTCAGAAAAGATGGGAAAAGTTTTAAGAGGTGGTAAGTACACACTAATACAAACAATTGTCATCAAGGAATGCATAGTCTAACATGAAATGCTAGCGCGTTTTGAAACGGCCATTACGGCATTCCTGTTGAAATTTATCGGGAGAAACTAAAAGCACACCATGCATGCAAATGTAACCTGGGGAAGGAGAAACCGTATGCAAATATACAGTGCATCAGACCAGGATATAAGAAAGGATCCCGTTTCGCACAGCTGCCAATGCAAGCGCGCAAATGTTTTCGGATTGGGCAACCGCAGGTTGGGAGAACGCTCACCGTACATCCGTGCTGCCTCTGTGTTACTTCCTCTTGCAACTCCTTAAATGAAATGCACGTCTGCTTTTTGAGTAATACTAAAGTGCCCCATTATCACGTACGTTACAACTGTTGGAACGGTTGCACGCTGGAATAAATTCACAGGGCTGGCGTCCGCGCCTTTTTATCCACTGTGACGCAGATTTGCATACGGTTTCTTCTTCCCTAGGTTACATTTGCACGTATGTTTGTGGTGTTTTTTTTCTCCCAATAAATTTCAACAGGAATGTCATTTTAACGTTTGCGGAGCGGATGTCTCGAAACGCGCTAGCGCGTTTGCGTTTCATGTTAGACCATTGTATTGGTGTGTATATATATATATACACACACTATCACCTCTTAAAGATTTTCCCGTCTTTTCTGAATCATCTTGTATATAGGGTGCATAGATAACATCACGTACGGCATTTTAGTGGCAAACCGTTGATCCTAGAGCAGCGGTTCTCAACCGGTACTCAGCGGAGCCCGACTCGAGGAAAATAAAATTAATCAGTAGATTTGATAGAGATGAGTAAATAAGAGAGGCCTACAAGGCTCTGCCATAAAAATCGTGTACAAAAAAGGGCTCCTCGAGTCAAACAGGGCTCCGCCATAGAAATTATATACTGAAAAGGGCTCCGCGAGTCAAAAAAGGTTGAGAACCACTGTCCTAGAGGAATACTGTACTTCCAATTAAAAAAAAGTACCCAAATAATGCGTAGAATTCAGATACATCATTCATATTGCAAGGGGTTGTATAGTAATTGAATTACTATGCAACCCCTTTTTACTTTTAAATTTACACACACACATTTTTTTATTTTAATTAAATTAAAATTTAAAAAAAATGCGCGAGTGAATTACCGGCATTTAATGCTGTTTTTTTTCCGCACTTTCTTCCATTTTTCGAATTAGAATATTTCAGAATATTGCTAGTAGGGGAAAAATGGGGTTTTCAGGACAATAGGCACTCCCCACTTACTCCCCACCAGGACAATAGGCACTCCCCACTTACTCCCCACCAGGACAATAGGCAATCCCCACCTTACGAGGGGATGTATTCCGCAGCCCTCCGCTAGATGGCGCTCACACGCGATAAGGGATGCCTCGATAAGAGGGATGACGCTTTACTGTTTTTTTTCCCTAAATTAAATTGTTTTATTGGGGGTCGTTCACAAAATAAAATTTTTTATGCCACGCCAGGGATCTTTCCTAAATTACATTTTTATTGGGAGTCATTATTAAATTAGAATTTTTTTATGTCTGGTTGTTCTTGAATTAAATTTTTTTGTCACACAACACTCCATCTTTCTTAAATTAAACTTTTTTATGTCAGTTTTCCAGTCAATAACGTCACCCTGTGTATACCGAAGCTAACAAGAAAGAGAGGGCTATGGCACTCGAAAGTCACGTGATCAACTGGGTTATACTTTTTCTCCCAATCATCCTAGAAAGTTAAAGCTAATGACGAAAATTAAAGTTTCCAACATCATTAAATTATCGCATGACGTCACATTAGGGATCGTTCTTAAATTATCGTTTTCTCTAACTTACTTTTTTTTTCAAACAGGTTTGATGAGGGCTTAAATTATTTTTTAAAATAAAAAAATTATCGTGTTTAGCAAATACGATACCAAAGAACCTTTCCCAAATTAAATTTATTTTATGTCACATTTTCTGAGGAAGTTATTCTAAAAGGCATCGTCATTAGATTGTCGTTTGGAATTTTCTTTTCTATGCCAAGTGATGAGATTCTGTTCAAAGAGGGGTCATTCCTAAATCATAGTTTATATATATTTTTTTTCCTATCCCCATATTCAAATCTGACGTGATGCGATTTTCCACAAGCTCGTTTATAAATCAGCTAGTAAAAATGCATGTATAACAAGTTCTTAAGGAACAATTTATTTGAATATAGCACCACTTTATTTTCGTATACGTCCTTCCAAAATGATCGTTTTCCCTAATACACTCCGTAATGGGATTTTTTTTTCAAAGAGGGGTTGTATCGCTCGTAAAACTTTTTTTGTGAAATTTGTCACAACTCTGACGTCACATCCAATCAATTTCACATGCCCATGATTTCAGTTTTTCACAAGGGTCGTTCTTGAATTATCGTTTACACGTCATTAAATTATCGTTCGGGTAAACTTTTCATGCTCTGACATGTTTTTACAATCCTGTAACTTTTCTTGAAATATGAGTTCTTTTACCTAACTGAGAGAATTTTCCGAGCTGTAAAATAAAAGAGCTACCGCGCAAATGAATTACAAAGTCTTTTCTACAAATCAAGTTTTCATTTATTCAATATTTTAAATAATTTTCTTCAATCATGCATTTCAAATTTTCGTAATTAATCAAGCAATTTTCCGCGACGTTATGATTTTCCTACTGGAATTTTAGCGATGTCATGAAAGTCAAGACATGATCGTAATAGATGCAATATGTTATGTTATCATGCAACTGTAGGCATTCGTGCCCAGCTGATAACCCATGGCGCATCCATGACGACTAAATATTTTTCCCCGCGAAATCATATCTTTTTTTTTTTAACTTCCGACTATAGCATCGATAATGTAGAACTCGTGTTCATCACTTCAGATTGGTGTGTGTGTGTGTGTGTGTGTGTTTTTTCGCTAGCTTCTGTTATTTTTTTCAATGACATTCTCTCTAATGTTCTGGTTACAATAAAATAGTTTATGTTGGAAAAACTATAAATTGCGAAGGAAGGAGGAAAAGCTCCAATGCAATTCTTCCATCTACCGAGATATCACACTTAGTACGAGAAGAGGTTAAATAAATGTCGAACTAGCATAAAAAAACTCTTGATCAGTATAGTTCATTCTTAATAGTCAACCAGCAGGCAGACTTTCTAGCTTTCATACAAAATAGTAATTTTTTACAGCATGCATTTGTTAATCTTAAAGAAACCCCCGCGACGTTTTAGTGGTCTCACAGTCAAATAGTGTGATAAGACAAAATATTTTATCCGAATTTATATGATTTCATGAAGTAACAAAACATTAAAGGTAATCTTTCAACGAAGAGTCGAGAATCACTTACCGAGGTGGATGCTCATTCATCGTTTATTGAGACTGCAAAAAAAAAAGTTAGCTTACATCGTTTAATACTAACTTCAACCTTTTACCTGCAAACTTGCGCATTTGTGAACATCGGGGAAAAAATAACAGCGATGAAGAAGATGCTATAGAAACAATAAAATCAAAAATGTAGTAATACCACAAGAGGCTATGAAATACTTTTAACATATATTTATTTTTATTGATTATTCTAGATAATTTCTTTGAATCGTATCATTTTCCACACAACTCAACATCATCATCACCATGATTCATTAGTGGATCTCCATTTGGATTTGCCCGCAAGTTTCCATCCGCAAGAAGTTCTGGGTACAACTGTGAATCTGATAATATCGGGGAAGTCGCCTCTGATGGTAAACTTGAGATGTCGATTAAAAGGACTTCATTGGCTGATTCACGATTACACACCCAATCTCGAACCCGTTGTTGAGTCTAAAAAATGAAACATTTGGGGAAAAAACCATTTAATTTAAAAAAAAATAGTTTAAGTATTAAATAATTTAAAGAATAATTTTGCTCTTTTCGAGTTTTCATACAAAAGATTTCAATTTTAGTGATGAGGATTATATAGACAACCGAAGAAAAGAACTTTTATTTATTTTTTGTTCCCCTATGAGATCACAAAACAGTTTATGAAACTATGACGGTGAAACTGAATAAATCATGCCGATCAAAAGGCGTGTTGCACTTCGATAGTATGTTTAAAATGTTGATACTAATAGGAAAACAAAAAAAATATTTTTTAGCATCGATTTTTATTTTTCTATTCAGCATAAAAATAGTTTAAACAAAATTAAGTGTCAGGAATATTATGTTTATTACAACTGACTACGTTCGAGAAACTTTTAAAAATAGAGCAGTCTATACAAAACGTATGATTTTAATCATAATTCACAGATATTTTTGAGCTATTACGCATTATTTCCTCGAAATTAGCTTATTTTTATACTTTCGCTGAACATTGTATACTGAAAAACATTGTATACTGAAAAACATTGTATACTATAAACATTGTATACTATAAACATTGTATACTATAAACATTGTATATAGTCATTTTTATACACTACGTGGCTATACTAGTTGTCAATGCAATGAATATGCTAAATATTTTCTGAAATATGTTAGTTTTTATGAAACAATACATGAACTTTGACAGAAAAGAATTTCAATATTTTATATTTAAACAGTTGTAAAATGCAACTGAACATACAGCCAGTTCATTGCACAGTTAGTATCATCTGAAACCACGACTAAAAAAAATGTCATTAAAATATCGAACACACTTTTGAGGAAATGAGTTTTGCGCGCAGTGTAGTTACGAAAAACACGAATCTTCATGAAACACGTTTAAAAATTAGTTGAGATCTATACTCCGATTGAATTGACACAACTAGAATTTTTTTCAACACTTCAAATGTATAAGAATAAAATAGTTACGTATTTCCATGAAAAAGAAAAGAATCGTCAATTTCCATGAAATTCGTCATTTGAAGATAGTCTGCAACCTTAAGTTCAGATCGAGAAACGCTCATAACGTTATATATATATCGATCGCTAATAAATGAGAGATGCACATCACACACGGTTCTTATTTTTACCTTTAAAACCAAAAACGATCCAAACTCTCTTGGATAATTTTCACCGCTTGATGGATGTACATCATTCTTCACGCATATTTAAAATGCAGGTTTAACACTCCAATAAAGCCGAAACCACTGATAATTTTTTTTTATACTCTTCTAAATTTTTAAATTTTCATGGCAAGAAAGGACTGAAATTTTTCTAATCAGAGACTAATTCAACCTCAAGAGTCACAACAGGCGAAATGACCAAGACAGTCAAAATTAACAGGAAAACAATATAAAATAATTGTTTGATTTCACAATAAGAATCAATAAAACAGAATAATTTGAAAACTACTTACATCAATTTTCCTTTTTTTTTTTTTTCGTTGATGAATTTCCCTCCTCAGGAGACCTTTCCATAGATGACCGGGCATTTTCCCTTCCAAGGCATCACGCATCTCATGTAAGGATTCTATGCTCATTTCAAACTGAGTGAAGTCATTGAGTAAATCACACTCTTGCTGCATATTGTAAGAAAACCTAGAAAAATTCAGCTGAAATGTGAAGAAAATCGCTGTCACAGTGAGGTGAGTATCCCGACGTGCTCTTGGTATAAACTAAAAACTAACTAAACATATACCAATGTGTGTGATAATCAAGTGAAACCAACAGCTCCATAATATGCAACCCATGTTCATGAAGTGAGGGGTGCTAAACCGCGAGATACTTTTAAATAGTCATATATGAATCAAAGAAGAGGCGTAAGGATGGGCAAACACTCAAGTGGCTGACTAACACTAGTGCCTCTATTCTGAGCCATTTAGGTTGCCATGTTAGCTGCGGCTGCAATCGCGGCGTAACACATCACCCCCCCCCCCAAATTTAGTTGAACTTTGATATTTTAGCATAATTCTATACGAGCTGAAATCCTCAACTTGGTCTAATCTAAGTTTATTTGAACTGGTGTCTGATAAACTGTAATCACCTCATTTCTTTCGTTTGATTCCAGCTAGTGCACTTAGATTTCCCATCTCTGTCGCTACACTCTATGAGTAAGTAAATTTCTTCCTGTTTGCTATGACATGCCTGTTAGATGACTAGGGTTATAGGTTGAGTTCGCGAGAATTTATTATTAAGGAATTAAGTTTCTTTAACTTGGAAACAGATGACACATATCATAGCATTTATAAAGCGCCATTTAGTGTTCACGTTTTAAGTGATGGAGAATTCTCCCAGGTTTCATGGGTGCGTGGAAACATCACAACCTTGTGTGGTATTTGGATTTTAACCCGTACGAGATGGTTGTAGCAGACGTTAACCCGGATAGATGAAAATTATCACACGATTTTCGTGAAGGGCGAAGAAAAAGCGAAAACTTCGGTCTTCGATCCTATATACTATTAGATTCCCTGATGAATGTTTCGTCTGGTTTCATGTTCATGTCACCCAAAGCAGCTGAGCCATTGTGCTTTAGCTAAAGTTTTAGCGTTTTGGGAGTGGTTAAAATGTAAGAACTAGATCTGGGAAAGAGTTTAACCATTTTTTTAAAATTTTTTTATAGTTTCAAACAGAAAAAAAAATAATTAATTTAAAAAAAATGCGCTATATTGGCTTGTGGAGTGTAGAGACAGAGATGTGAAGAAAAAAAAAGTCTATACAGTGATCTGAGTGACGTAAGTAAGAGGGATTTTCTTCACGTGGAGCTTCAAAGTTGTTAAAATTTTCATTACCATTCTTCGCGAGGGTCTCTGAATATGTGATCGATACATAGTGTTCTCGCATGTGTCGGGTGATATGCAACTACTTCATATGGCAATTCAAGAATGGAGTCGAAAGAACTTTTTTTCATGTCTGGTTGCGACTTTCTTATGAGAGGTTGAATTATTTCAATTACGGATTTAGAAGATAGTGATATTTTCAAAAGACAGAGTGAAATTGATTCGAAGTATATTTTTGATAAGAAGTTGCTAATTGAAATTATGTTGTAGTCCACGTCACGGCTTTCCGTATTCATTCTTTTATTCGCGTTACTTGTCATGATGCGTCATTGACTGATAAGAGAGTTTAAATACCAAGAGCACGTCGGGATACTCACCTCACTGTGACAGCGACATTTTCTTCACATTTCAGCTGAATTTTTCTAGGTTTTCTTACAATATGCAGCAAGAGTGTGATTTACTCAATGACTTCGCTCAGTTTGAAATGAGCATAGAATCCTTACATGAGATGTGTGATGCCTTGGAAGGGAATGCCCAGTCATCTATGAAAAGGTCTCCTGAGGAGGGAAATTCATCAACGAAAAAAAAAGGAAAATTGATGTAAGTAGTTTTCAATTTATTCTGTTTTATTGATTCTTATTGTGAAATCAAACAATTATTTTATATTGTTTTCCTGTTAATTTTGACTGTCTTGGTCATTTCGCCTGTTGTGACTCTTGAGGTTGAATTAGTCTCTGATTAGAAAAATTTCAGTCCTTTCTTGCCATGAAAATTTAAAAATTTAGAAGAGTATAAAAAAAAATTATCAGTGGTTTCGGCTTTATTGGAGTGTTAAACCTGCATTTTAAATATGCGTGAAGAATGATGTACATCCATCAAGCGGTGAAAATTATCCAAGAGAGTTTGGATCGTTTTTGGTTTTAAAGGTAAAAATAAGAACCGTGTGTGATGTGCATCTCTCATTTATTAGCGATCGATATATATATAACGTTATGAGCGTTTCTCGATCTGAACTTAAGGTTGCAGACTATCTTCAAATGACGAATTTCATGGAAATTGACGATTCTTTTCTTTTTCATGGAAATACGTAACTATTTTATTCTTATACATTTGAAGTGTTGAAAAAAATTCTAGTTGTGTCAATTCAATCGGAGTATAGATCTCAACTAATTTTTAAACGTGTTTCATGAAGATTCGTGTTTTTCGTAACTACACTGCGCGCAAAACTCATTTCCTCAAAAGTGTGTTCGATATTTTAATGACATTTTTTTTAGTCGTGGTTTCAGATGATACTAACTGTGCAATGAACTGGCTGTATGTTCAGTTGCATTTTACAACTGTTTAAATATAAAATATTGAAATTCTTTTCTGTCAAAGTTCATGTATTGTTTCATAAAAACTAACATATTTCAGAAAATATTTAGCATATTCATTGCATTGACAACTAGTATAGCCACGTAGTGTATAAAAATGACTATATACAATGTTTATAGTATACAATGTTTATAGTATACAATGTTTATAGTATACAATGTTTTTCAGTATACAATGTTTTTCAGTATACAATGTTCAGCGAAAGTATAAAAATAAGCTAATTTCGAGGAAATAATGCGTAATAGCTCAAAAATATCTGTGAATTATGATTAAAATCATACGTTTTGTATAGACTGCTCTATTTTTAAAAGTTTCTCGAACGTAGTCAGTTGTAATAAACATAATATTCCTGACACTTAATTTTGTTTAAACTATTTTTATGCTGAATAGAAAAATAAAAATCGATGCTAAAAAATATTTTTTTTGTTTTCCTATTAGTATCAACATTTTAAACATACTATCGAAGTGCAACACGCCTTTTGATCGGCATGATTTATTCAGTTTCACCGTCATAGTTTCATAAACTGTTTTGTGATCTCATAGGGGAACAAAAAATAAATAAAAGTTCTTTTCTTCGGTTGTCTATATAATCCTCATCACTAAAATTGAAATCTTTTGTATGAAAACTCGAAAAGAGCAAAATTATTCTTTAAATTATTTAATACTTAAACTATTTTTTTTTAAATTAAATGGTTTTTTCCCCAAATGTTTCATTTTTTAGACTCAACAACGGGTTCGAGATTGGGTGTGTAATCGTGAATCAGCCAATGAAGTCCTTTTAATCGACATCTCAAGTTTACCATCAGAGGCGACTTCCCCGATATTATCAGATTCACAGTTGTACCCAGAACTTCTTGCGGATGGAAACTTGCGGGCAAATCCAAATGGAGATCCACTAATGAATCATGGTGATGATGATGTTGAGTTGTGTGGAAAATGATACGATTCAAAGAAATTATCTAGAATAATCAATAAAAATAAATATATGTTAAAAGTATTTCATAGCCTCTTGTGGTATTACTACATTTTTGATTTTATTGTTTCTATAGCATCTTCTTCATCGCTGTTATTTTTTCCCCGATGTTCACAAATGCGCAAGTTTGCAGGTAAAAGGTTGAAGTTAGTATTAAACGATGTAAGCTAACTTTTTTTTTTGCAGTCTCAATAAACGATGAATGAGCATCCACCTCGGTAAGTGATTCTCGACTCTTCGTTGAAAGATTACCTTTAATGTTTTGTTACTTCATGAAATCATATAAATTCGGATAAAATATTTTGTCTTATCACACTATTTGACTGTGAGACCACTAAAACGTCGCGGGGGTTTCTTTAAGATTAACAAATGCATGCTGTAAAAAATTACTATTTTGTATGAAAGCTAGAAAGTCTGCCTGCTGGTTGACTATTAAGAATGAACTATACTGATCAAGAGTTTTTTTATGCTAGTTCGACATTTATTTAACCTCTTCTCGTACTAAGTGTGATATCTCGGTAGATGGAAGAATTGCATTGGAGCTTTTCCTCCTTCCTTCGCAATTTATAGTTTTTCCAACATAAACTATTTTATTGTAACCAGAACATTAGAGAGAATGTCATTGAAAAAAATAACAGAAGCTAGCGAAAAAACACACACACACACACACACACACCAATCTGAAGTGATGAACACGAGTTCTACATTATCGATGCTATAGTCGGAAGTTAAAAAAAAAAAGATATGATTTCGCGGGGAAAAATATTTAGTCGTCATGGATGCGCCATGGGTTATCAGCTGGGCACGAATGCCTACAGTTGCATGATAACATAACATATTGCATCTATTACGATCATGTCTTGACTTTCATGACATCGCTAAAATTCCAGTAGGAAAATCATAACGTCGCGGAAAATTGCTTGATTAATTACGAAAATTTGAAATGCATGATTGAAGAAAATTATTTAAAATATTGAATAAATGAAAACTTGATTTGTAGAAAAGACTTTGTAATTCATTTGCGCGGTAGCTCTTTTATTTTACAGCTCGGAAAATTCTCTCAGTTAGGTAAAAGAACTCATATTTCAAGAAAAGTTACAGGATTGTAAAAACATGTCAGAGCATGAAAAGTTTACCCGAACGATAATTTAATGACGTGTAAACGATAATTCAAGAACGACCCTTGTGAAAAACTGAAATCATGGGCATGTGAAATTGATTGGATGTGACGTCAGAGTTGTGACAAATTTCACAAAAAAAGTTTTACGAGCGATACAACCCCTCTTTGAAAAAAAAATCCCATTACGGAGTGTATTAGGGAAAACGATCATTTTGGAAGGACGTATACGAAAATAAAGTGGTGCTATATTCAAATAAATTGTTCCTTAAGAACTTGTTATACATGCATTTTTACTAGCTGATTTATAAACGAGCTTGTGGAAAATCGCATCACGTCAGATTTGAATATGGGGATAGGAAAAAAAATATATATAAACTATGATTTAGGAATGACCCCTCTTTGAACAGAATCTCATCACTTGGCATAGAAAAGAAAATTCCAAACGACAATCTAATGACGATGCCTTTTAGAATAACTTCCTCAGAAAATGTGACATAAAATAAATTTAATTTGGGAAAGGTTCTTTGGTATCGTATTTGCTAAACACGATAATTTTTTTATTTTAAAAAATAATTTAAGCCCTCATCAAACCTGTTTGAAAAAAAAAAAAAGTAAGTTAGAGAAAACGATAATTTAAGAACGATCCCTCTTAGAAAATGTGACGTCATGCGATAATTTAATGATGTTGGAAACTTTAATTTTCGTCATTAGCTTTAACTTTCTAGGATGATTGGGAGAAAAAGTATAACCCAGTTGATCACGTGACTTTCGAGTGCCATAGCCCTCTCTTTCTTGTTAGCTTCGGTATACACAGGGTGACGTTATTGACTGGAAAACTGACATAAAAAAGTTTAATTTAAGAAAGATGGAGTGTTGTGTGACAAAAAAATTTAATTCAAGAACAACCAGACATAAAAAAATTCTAATTTAATAATGACTCCCAATAAAAATGTAATTTAGGAAAGATCCCTGGCGTGGCATAAAAAATTTTATTTTGTGAACGACCCCCAATAAAACAATTTAATTTAGGGAAAAAAAACAGTAAAGCGTCATCCCTCTTATCGAGGCATCCCTTATCGCGTGTGAGCGCCATCTAGCGGAGGGCTGCGGAAGACATCCCCTCGTAAGGTGGGGATTGCCTATTGTCCTGGTGGGGAGTAAGTGGGGAGTGCCTATTGTCCTGGTGGGGAGTAAGTGGGGAGTGCCTATTGTCCTGAAAACCCCATTTTTCCCCTACTATTGCTCTTAGAAAAGTGAATTTTTTTTACATCAGGAGAGACGGCAACAACTTTCTAATTGAGTTTTTGGGCGCACGGGGACAGCCTTAGAGGAGAAATAAAGAAACTTTTATTTCTTCTCAATGGGGACAGCATAAAAAGTTAATTTTTTTATTTTGATAACTGTACAACCCCTTGCAACATGAATGACGTATCTGAGTTGTATATATATACGTTATTTAGATAATTTTTCTAATTTGAAGTATGCCTCTGGGATCAATGGTTCGCCAGTGAAATACCATACGTGCTGTTACCTACGCACCGTGCATTAAACCCTTTTTTTTCGTCTCAAGCAAACTTTATTAATTCTAATAAATCTTTTGCATACATACATACATAGTCCAAAGAACAAAATGTTTCCGCAATATTAAGTCATTGCAATTGAAAGGTTTCACACGTTGCATTTGCTGGAGTGACGATCCCGGCACATTGCATCATTACTCCTAAAGATGCCTTGCACTCCATTGACCAAATGCCGAGTGAAAACTCAATGCAAACCTTTGCTACATACGTTATCAACAATATTATAATTTAATGATTAAAAGTGATAAATTTATTGAGTTTTTATCAGATGGACTTTTCGTTCTCGCAAAGGGAAATCAAGCCCATTTCCAGTTCAAGCTGAGCCACTAGAACTCGGGTAGATAATATCAGCTTACCCAATTGTCTTTTATTATTTGTTGACTGCCGTCAGAATTTATCATGCGTTGCTCTGCCATTCGAGAATGAGGACAATAACTAGTGACTTCAAGGTACTGCGTACATGAAACAAAAATAATCAATCCATTTTAGATAAAAGTGATATACAAAACTAAGATTCAATAGTGGATTACATTCTTAGGCTGCGCACATAGTGGGACGAGGTGCAAGAATTACGACCAGGAAGACAAAATCGCCCTGGGTGGAGGAAGAGATGCCCGCACATAGTCAGGTGGGAAGATGGAGAAAATGACCAGAGGGGTTCTGAAATGTAAGGGTGTGATTGTAATGATCCCTCAGAAGCTCTTTTTATTGAAGGGGGAGAAAACAGGACCAATATCCGCAGATCGAGAAGAAAACAAACTTATTTCAAGTCGTAGCCTCGTTGAGTTTTGTTTCTCTCCTTTGTCTTGCTCCTCAAGTATGTGCTGTGTAAACCAAAACTATACCACTGTTTTCGTCGTTAATCTATTCTACACTCCCGTACCTCCCTGTCACCTCAATATGTGTATTGCCTTAGAGGCAACTTCATCACATTGATTAATGGCGTTAAAATTACCTTTATGAATAAGTATGACTGAGAACTCTTAGCCTTTTAATAAAGGGTGCCATTGAAGCGAAACTGAAAACAAAAATTCTGGATAAAGGTTCTAACAATTATTTTTGGCCGGAATTAAACTATAAAAGTTGATCAAAGATCTTTTCTAAAATTTGAAAAAAAAAACAACCGATAAGCCTACATAATACATTTTCACGAATGTAACCGATACGCTTATTGATGATTACACTATAAAATATTTATAAAAGCTCTTAAAAAAACTCATAAAACTTGAAAAATGCAACCAATAATTGTATCGATTACATTGAGCGAATGTAAGCAAATGGCGTATTGGTTGTTTTCTTTTGAGTTTTGTAAAAGATCTTTTACCAAGCTTGTGTAGTATAATCCCGGCCCTTGATAAGAATTACAGCAGGAGCTTTTCCTCCCGAAAAATGCGTTCATATTTCCTTAGAAAATTTCAAGTCATTAATTTTAATTCCCTTAGAACGGATTGTTATTGATTTTCATGAAAATGTCAATGAAACATTTTAATTTAAAAAATATTTTGAAGGAAAAAAAATCAGTCTCGTAAAATATGTTATAATCCTGCAGTCTCTAAATTAGAATGTAATGTTGAAAGAAAGGAATAATTTTTTTTGACTATCAGTGACAAATGACTGCTGATAGCATAAAAAAAATTAGAGATGTACAGAATTACTTTGTCTTTCTCTACTGGTACATATCGAACAGGAATAGGCTGCCAATCAAAATTGCTCTCAAACTTCCATGCTTCTCGTGGTGCATAGAATGATGCTAGATTAGTTTCAGCACTCTTCATGCATCTATCAACTTCTGAGCTTAGGACATCAATCTTGGGGAAATGAAAACAAAATATTAAAATTTTCAAATAGAATATTGTCTAAAACTATCACACACACACACCCACCCACCCATTTAATACTAACCCAAGTTATTCAAATATCAACATTATATATGTACATATTATTGCCTTTAAAAAAATGTTGCCTAATATCTTATTAATGTTAATTTGTTGACAAGTTTGTAGCAGCGTTTCTAAGTCGATAGCAAATCTGTGCTCAGATGGCAATATTTAATAAGTCATTTTTCCAAAATTTTCACCAGGGCAAATTTGTAAACAATATTTTGCAACAAAATATGATACTGGGGCTTTCTGACTTCTTGCAATTTGTCTCCGTTGGTTCCTCGTAAACAGAAAGAGATGGGCAAAATTTTGTCTCCTTCTAAAATTTTGACGAACGAGACTCCAGAATGCGAACTCATTTTTTTTGGGAAAAGTGACTTGTGTGACATTATGCCATCTGACCACAGGAATGTCAATCTACTAGGTATTTGTTTTGCATGCACAGTACTGTGTATATATAATGCCGACAGATTTTTTTTTTTTTATACGAGCATTAATATTGTGGAAACAAGGTGAAAAGATCATTCTAAGAGAGAAAAAAAATTGCTTTGAGATTCAAGTAACTTTCAAGGCCAAATTGGCTCAACCAACTCGAGGTTGTTTTTTTTTGCATATTTAGATAATTTAAATAATATACCCTACGGTGGAAAGACGTGTTCGTGTAGAATTCCAGGCTGTTTGCCGTTTTCTATTTATTTTTGTCGTTTCACCAGCAGCTTTGGGGGGCATCTTAGCCGGCAGAGGTGAGCTATCAGGCTCACAGACTAAAAAAAGTTGCACGTCTTTGCTTTAAAGAATATCAATGCAAATGATTATGAAGTATTTCGTTAAATATATACAGGGTGATTATAAAAAAACTATCCCGACATATGGGCCCCTAACTATCATACCATTCACAGAAACTGAATGAAATTTTGGCATAAGGTATTTTGAGGTATGCGCTCAAGAATGATATGGAAAACAACAGTGTCACTCTAACAGTTACGGTTACCGTGAGAAAATTTCGAAAATATCAAATGGCAACACCAAGTTTTTTGTATTGGAATGTGATCTCCATTGTGAAAAACCCTAAATAGCGTTCGAACGGCAACTGTAGCATGAAAATCACCGGCGGTAGATAGGCTAAAAGTGAGGACAGAGAAGCAGCATAAAATAAAGCATTTTATTGTGTTTCACAAATTTTCCACATGACCTTGTGGAGGACTAATCAGGCTGGGATCTCAGCCGAAGAAACGGTGTGACGAATGAAACGAACATTAATGCTCTGGTGCACGGCAAAGTCCTTTTTACTTTTTCCTTGCCTAGCTCCGGGGATTTTCGTGCTACAGGTGCCATTTTAGTGTTTTTCAGTATGGAGATCGCATTCCAATACAAAAAAATTGGTGTTGCCATTTGATATTTTCGAAATTTTCTCACTGTAACCGTAACTGTTAGAGTGACACTGTTGTTTTCCATATCATTCTTGAGCGCATACCTCAAAATACCTTATGCCAAAATTTCATTCAGTTTCTGTGAATGGTATGATAGTTAGGGGCCCCATATGTCGGGATAGTTTTTTTATAATCACCCCGTATATATATAAGAGTAAAACTCGGTGTTTCTCATAAAAAAAAGGAATTTCATGTTGAAATTTGAAGGGGAAAAAGTATACATCGGATGCCTACTTCACTTGGATTAGTTGTGATGAAATCTGCATATAGTTTGCGCAAAGTCTTTCCAAGCATATAATGTTGTCTCTTCCCAAGCTAAAATATAAAAATTAAAAAGGTAAGAAATATTTATAAAAGTGCGATACATCCAAAGCTTTTATGTTCATGAATACTGTTCAATGTGCGTAATTATTCATTCAAACGATATTTACCGGAGTGAGTTTAGCCAAACCTTCCGGCCAGTTGTAATTTGAGTTTGGATCGGTGGGATAAACGCCTATTGGAGCTCTGTCGCCATGACGGAATAACTGAAAGAAAACAATCTTTAAATTACCAATTTTGCAGTATAAAATCTTAGTTCACAAATATTTTGCAAGACAAGGAAATTTTTTTTCTTCTAAATTTTGACTTGAAACACGAGTGATGTCTTGCAATACGCGTATAATTTATAGCTAAGCTTGCCAGATCAGGACTGGTCTAGAGCAGCGTTTCTCAACCTTTCTGAGACCAAGGACCAGTTGAAAGTTCTGTGCCCGAGTGACGCAGTGGTAAGATGCTCGTCTGACCTGACCAGACTCAAAATTTTACGAAGGTGACTGGCCCTTAAAGCGGACCATTAGCCAACATACGGGCTGGGGCCCCTTGGGGACCCCCGGTGAAGGGAAAGACAAGTGAGTAATGTATGTGAAGTTGTGCAAGTGCATGTATGAGGTAGGAAGGTTTGGGAATAAATCCTCTTTTTCAAAAAACAATGGTCAATTAAATGGTCTGCCGGTTAATTTAAGTTTAAACGATGGTAAAATGCCGCCACTGCCTTACGTTGTTAGTAAGATGCTCGTCTTCCACGATGAAGGTTGTCGTCAAAATCCATGGGTTCGAATCTACCCAAAAGAACGTGTCCGAAAAGTTCTTTACCGATCGAGCCTGGGTTGACTACCGATAGATGGCGTCTTCATTTCCCACCCATCCCCACTAGTTGGAAATTGCCATAGGGGGTCATTCACGTATTGCGTCAATGGTGGGGGGGGGTCCGATTTGCTGACTTTTGATGGGGGGGGGGTTGGATGATGCTTACGTCATCAACCACCCTTTTTGAAGATATTGCGGTGAAGTAGTGAAAAGGTCTAACTGAACGTGACCGGACCTGACTCAGGCCAAGCTCACAACTGCTGACGCTTCCACCAGGTTACGATTTATGCAAGGATGACGTCACTCAGCGCTACCATACGAAGATTTTTAACAGCTGGCTGATGCGAAAATGAACAGTATAAGTGGGTGTTTTCGGCGTTGTGTTTGTGATATAAAGCGCTCCATTACCTTCCATTCGATTTCCCTCTCTGGGTCTTATTACTGAAACAGCTGAACAATATTTTTTCACAAAAATAGAAAATTGTAAAGCATTTTCAACCTCATCCGGGGCGATAATGCAGCTCTTCAATCATACGGTGGAAAATTTAAAAATTAGACGAAATGTTAGAAAGACCGGCACCGGTCCGTGGACCAGTGGTTGAAGAATATATGAGAAGAATGTTTATATTTATTGTCCTAATTATTGTTCCGGTTAACTTCTCACAAGCCCTTGAAATAAGCAGAGGAACGATTTGCAGGAAGTCACAGATTTATTTTACAGAAAACAGCTATTTACAATTATTCACAAGAACGAACTAAAAATAAGAATCAATCTCACTTTGAGGATGAAGTCCAACAACACTGACTCTCTTGTGATCACATCACTTTTTATAGGCTCATCGAACCTTCGAGAGAGAAGTTTCCACAGAATTTTATTTCGTAGAACCAAGTTGGTGGCGCCACTTTCCAAAGGTCAAAAGGGATTTTTCCAGACTAACCTAGAAGCTTCGAGCATATCTTCACACTTTCGGTTTAGCAACAGGAGATTACTATCCCGAGGGGTTCTCCACAAATTGCGCTACACATAATCGTCATAGCATTATCATACTACTATTTAAAAGTTACGAAAATTATTTTCATCCACGATTTCAATAAATATTTTAAGTAATCTTCATTGAAGATAGAGACATTCCTATGAAGTAAGGAAAAATATGACCATATGGCACCTTAATTTATGTACACCACGGTTGAACAAATCGCAAAAAAAATCTAGACGCAAAAAAAAACTTTACCCGAAAAACAGGTCCAAAATAATGATTCTTTTGACTTTTATAGAGGGAATAGTGACCTCCTCTCTCACATTGGCAGATATGCTGTCATAAATTCCAAAAATTTTGTGATTTCAGCTTGCAATTTAGTAACTAGACAAAGAAAATTTTAGGCGCCAATGCCAATTTTTTAGTTGCCATGGCGACCTGTCGCCTAAAATTTGTCCAGCTCAAGAAAAGTTGGGCAGTTATAAACATAGGATCTCTTTGGTTGGACACAGGGCAACAACTTTCTAACTGGAAGTTAGAGGACAGGGGGACCGTATAAAAATTTAGATTTTTTATTTTGTGACACACTTTTTTTTTTAAACCGAGCACAACTCTGGTTTATCACTATCGATAGTTTACTACGGATTGAGTCGTGCTGGAGGTGTAAGTGTGTGTACCTAACAGTCAGTGTATAGCGTTGTGTGAGAATATTTTGTGCTGCCATCTATATTTCAAATTGTGTGGGAAGTGTAGTGATTGAGTATTTGTACCGTTGTAGGCCTATTGCTCTCTGTGGCGAGACTACAACGTGGAGATTGGCCCGCATTCTCGCCTCGAACTTGGGAACCACAGTAAATCAACTTCAGCAGACCACCGCTGCGGCAACGGTGTGGTTCGAACCCGGGTCCTCCCGATGCGAGTCCGTCACTCTGACCACTCGACCACCTATTTTGCGACACGCTGTATTTTCCATTCTCAAAACTGGCAACTGAGTAATTTTTGAACACATGAGAATTTTTGAAATTGAAACTATACCTCTACGACAAACGGTTGATGAGATAAAGACTGCATTAGCACTTACAGGACACCCTGTATATTGGGCATAGACACAGGAACCTGAAAGCTCATGGTTTTTGAGCCCCTGTGCACGACTTCCGGCCCGCGGGAGAAATGGAAGTTCTTCAGGTAGAAAAGTATCAATACACACAGCACGATAAATACCTAGGCTGACCATATACCTTTCATAAAAATACGAGATATCGCCAAAAGAAATTGTCAAAGGCAAGTGAAGTCGCCAACTATCGCTAGAATTTTCGAAAAATTTACAGTCGTGGAAAAAATGATGGGTACTGCCAGTGAAAATGTATTTCACTGAAAAAAAAAAGTATTGCATATGTTTGACAAATTATGCTAGATGAATACAATACATGTAATTATGATAAAGAGTCCTAATTACCGTATTACTTATTAGTCATGAAAATAATTGTAATTCTTCATTTTAAAAATTCAGCTAAGCCTTGTTGGAAGTAGTAGAAAAAACGGGGAATGTGTTTTTTTATAAAAAAGAAGTTGGGACTGCCAAAATTACGGAAATAACCCGTAAAATACGTGTCGTAGGATCATTCTTTATGTACAGGTTTCTGACCCACGAGTGGTAGACATACCACATATCTGGCCCGCGGATTGAAAAGGTTGTGCACCCCCTACCTATAAACAACTTGTGAGGGCTGTGGTCATGATCCCCACATACTGGAGTAGGGCCCCTAGGCCGGGATCTTTTGCGGGCCCCCCGACCAGACTTTCACGGGCCCCTTTATGATGGATTTACAGCGTGAAAAGCAAAAAAATTGTGAAAATTGTCCCGGGCCCCAGGGCTGGAACTTTGTCAGCCCACCCCTTGTCGGGGACCATGACTGTGGTAGCTGAGTAGATGCGTATTTACGGTTTTGCCGCCGGTGGGCTACAGGAATTCTGTCGCCCTTCTTCCGTTCTAGTTAAATTTTCTTGACTGCTTATTTCTCGAATTCGCTGCCCTGTGCTCCTCACCTGTGTCCCTAAGTCAAGTCCTTCTTGATCAGTAACATTCTTGCGTATTCTTTTGTCACATGTTTGCATACCCTTTTGGTCATTCACACGTTTGCATATTCTTTGGTCCTTCACATGTTTGCATATCCTTTGGTCATTCACATGCTTGTACACTTTTGGTCACTCATATGCTTGCATATTCTTTTGGTCTCTCGCATGCTTGAGAACACTTTTGGCCATTCACGTGCTTGTATTGTTTTGGTCATTCACATGCTTGCACACTATTTTTGTCATTCACATGCCTGAACGCACTCTAGGTCATTCTTTCAGACATTCACATTCTTGCAAACGCTTTAGGTCACTCTTTCAGACATTCACATTCTTGCAAACGCTTTACGTCACTGTTTCAGTTATTCACATGCTTGCGCACGTTCTAGGTCACTCTTTTGCTCACACGTGTTCGCACGCTCTTTTGTTTACTCATGCTTGCGAACACTCCAATCTCGGTCTCTGGGCAGAGGCTGATCCGTGGTTATAAAATTTTGACGCCCTTCGCCCATTATGTACTAATTTTCTTAGTCACGCATCCCTAAAAATTTACTGCCACTCCCAACTTGCCGCCATGAGCTATAGCCCGCTACCCCCCCCCCCCCCCCGTAAATACAGCATTGGAGCTGAACACACCTTAGTCCCCAGAAAAGAACACAATCATGAATGTACAGTGCATCACTTGATCCCACCGTCCATCTTTTGGATAGCTTCGAATACCATATGGACCCGAGACGTTTGACAACACTAGAACCCCAAATGTTTTTTTCTTGTCAGCCTCTGATTGGGCGCTTTCAAGTAGAAAAATGAAACCAAAACACACTTTGAATTAAAAACTTCGATTAAAAAGGCCTACTATTCCAAATAACTTTGTATGATATAGGTATAAAGTATAAACGGTGTCAAATTGAGAAATTCGAGTTATAGAAATGGAGTAGAAAAAAACAAAACTTTCTCACAATACTGTATAATAAGTATACTGTACAATAAATGCTTACAATTTGGACATATTGAAGCTCGGTCCCGTGTTTAGCCGATACCACCGGAGGCTTGTGGGCAAATAAAGTTAAGAAACTCGAAATGCACACGTAGCCAACGAAACGAAGATACATTATCCTAGGCCCCGAATTACGTCGATTTGAAACTTTGGGTTAAGCTAAAAGATCGACTAAGTTTCAGATTTGTACAGTCCGTTTAAAAAATTTAGGCATAGAAATCTTTTTTAATTTATGGCCGCAAGATTGACGCGAAATGGCATGGGAAAGTAATTTCCATGACATACAGAATTTCCACGAATCAGAATTCACCGTGACGTGTTCCCACGTCACGGCAGAGTAGTGTGCAGCGGCCTAAAGGCATAATTGTATCAGACCGCAAAAAAAAAACAAAACGATTGTTTGAGCTGAGTGTTAGGCGTGCTATGCAGAAGAAGAGATAGATGTCTCAGCTGATTCAAAACGTCGAAGTCATCGCAATTAACGAAGATAGAAGTTTGTGCAATGAATGTATAATTTGTAGAAAGAGAAGCTAAAAATACAAGGTAGGAGGGGGGGGGGGGGGTTAATGAAATTTCGATTGCTTAAGAACGGTATAGGCTAACCATATTTCCTCGCGGAAAAATACGGGAAATTTTGTGAGGAGTCTTTCGTGGGCATGTACTAAGAATGCCACTCCCGTAGTCAATGATATCTTAAGAGCTCCCAAGTCAAAGAACGGACCCCAAACAACTGAAAGTTTTCATATATGCGCTTGTGAACACGATATACTACTACTAAACCGGACATGTACCTCGTCCATATTCCTTTGTGGAACTTCTAATGAATTGCTACATGTTGGAATGTGTGTGTGTGTCTAGTGAACCTTCCGTGAAGTTTGTTTCTGTGTAGCGCTGCCATCAGTTTTTCTAACAATGCATGAAGCAGTGTAATGATTGAATAGTATACCGTTGTAGGTCTGTTGCTGTCTGCGGCGAGGCTTTTTAACGGGGAGATCGGCTCACATTCGTGCTTCGAAGTTGGAAACCACAGAAAACCAACTTCAGCCAACCACCACCGTGGCGTCAGTGGGGTCCGTCTCTATGACCACTTGACCATGGCCCCCACATCCTGGAGCAGCCCCCCCCCCCGACCAGACTTTCACGGGTCCTTTTATGTTGAATTTATAGCGTGAAAAAGCGAAAAATTCTGAAAATTGTCCCGGGCCCCAGGGCTGGAGCCTTGTCAGCCTACCCCTTGTGGGGGTCATGCACTTGACCAACCACAATCGCGAACACTATATACTGGGTAGTAAGTCCCAAGGCCACATTTAATTAGCGAACCGTTTAACCTAGAGGCATAGTTCCAAATAGGAAAAAGTGTCCAAATAACGTGCAGCACTACGTCATTCATTATATAACGGCAAACATTGGCGTACGCAAGAGGGGGGGGGGGTTCCAAGCCCCCTCGAGCCAAGATTATAGTGTTATTTTGCAGGAAAAAACGTAACCTCCCCTCAGAAGGGAAAAACATCTGAAACCCTCTTCGAGGAAATTCTGCGTACGCCTATGACGGCAAATAACATCATTCATATTGCAAGGGGCTGTACAGTTATTAAAATTTAAAAAAAATTAACTTTTTATTAACCCTGTCCTCAAAAACACAATTAGAAAGTTGTTGTTGCCCTGTCTCTCCTAAGCCAAAAATTGGAAAGAACAGCTAAATAAGGGAAAGAAGCATTGTCCGTTAGTTTTGGTTGTTCCCCCCCCCGTTTTTTAAATTAAAATATCTCAGCGAATATTGCACTTAGAAACGTAAAAGGTTTTTTTTTGCTGGCCTCAGGAAAGACAGGGCAACAACTTTTAATTGTGTTTTTTAGCTCAGGGTGTCCGTATAAAAAATTAAATTTTATGTTTCGATAACTATACAGTCTCTTGCAATATTAATGACGCACCTATATGTATGTATATAGGTCCGCACGTTATTTGGATACTTTTTTATAATTGGAAGATATGAGACCCCAGGACAGCACTTTACCCACGACAGTGAGATGGCAGAACTTCCACATGAAGGAAGCTCACTTAACTCTAACCCGGGATAGACGCAGGCCTATGGTGATGTTTCGGGAGGGGAGATTTATTATGTAGGTCCGTTGGATCGTCTCATATTTTACACAGATCTCTTTTTCCCATGTAATTTGGCACTGGGAAGCCAATCTATCACCATACTTCTCGATCCGTGCCTGGCCCAGGGTGTTTCGGAGATCGATCTTATTTATAGGATTTTGTTCATTAAAAAAATTCAGTTTTGACCAAATTCAATTCAGTACGTGGAAAGAGTCCCGCTCCTGGATGAGAGTGAGCGGGGTTTCACGAGAAAAAAAATATGGTCCAAAGGGGGCCATGGGATAAAAAAAGGTTTAGCGAACCACTGCGCAGTGGTTATTTGCACGTGAGAAACACACATCTTCGAACCGTAGACGGAGATACGGAGATAGACGTGGAAGTCTGAGGGGTGCAAGATGATGATGTATCAATTCATATATACATATATTAGATCAGTCGACTCCACCTTTGACGCTGGGGGGGGGGGGGCAATGTCCCCCATATCTCCGCCCATGCTTCGAACTGGAGTAGACTCCTGAAGAAAGCTAAAAGCAAGTTGATACTTTTTGCCAGTTTTACTAATGTTATTTTAATATACGCAAACAGTAACTATTAAAATTTTGACGCAAACTTAATAGTTTAACTGACATTATAGCTTATAAAATATTAACTGTTTTTTCATGCGGCAAATTAATCAAAATATGGTCACTGATTTTAACTGAAGAATTGTAAGTTTTATTTGATAGGTGGCAGAAGGGGTTCCAGTTTATTGATATTTCTCACATGTAACACATAATACTGCACTGTGCGTGTGTACTTATTTTTCAGTATTTTCCTGAAGGCATAGTTTTAGTGATATATATATATATATATAAAATTTTGTTTTTACCCATTTTTTTTGTGGTCATGGACAAAAATAACTGAGAAAGGTGCAATTTTTTCATGGCGAATATGTTTACAAAATATGGACGTTTAGAGTCTAAGAATACTTCCGTGTACACAGTTTTTTTCTTCCGAGAGAGTACTTAAAAATTCCCTAATACTGTATGAGGTATCTCGTATTATATTTCGTCATTCCGTACAGATATCGAAATTCTGTGCTCAGAGAAACCGGTCTAATGCAACAGCTCGCATATTAACTGTCGACGATCAATAGACAACAAATCTCATCTGTACGCTCTCTCTATGGACGTGAGAGGCCCCCCGGATAAGCTCATACATTAAAAGATGGCTCTGGTTCTATGTGGGCCGTTCTGCTGCATTCTGAAAGAATTCACGTTTCCTCACTTGAAAAATCTCTCTCTCTCTCTCTTCACATCTAATTTTTTCTCTCCACAACTCTGGTTCTCCAACAACTAATGAAAGCAGGCCATATATGGTGGTCCAACATTCTCATTAGCTATTTAAGCAGCATGACGCCTCTCCTTAGTCCCGCCTTCTTAAACGTCTCTTATTTTAGCATTGATAAGTCCAAATACAGTAAAACCTCGATAAGTCATCACCGCAAGTTATCGAAAAATTATGACGGCTTAAGCGGAGTGCCATCAGTTTCAATGTGCAATGTTGTGAAAATCGTATAAATTTAAAGTAATTTGAAATTTATTAAAGTATTAATCAAAATAACAATATTAACAAAATTTATAGATCGTGAAAGAATAAATAATAGCAATTTTTTACCTTTTTATCTCCTATTACTTAAGTTATTGTGGTAAAATGTACTGTACACTTTGATTTATACTAGTAATTTTTAATTTAGACTAACAGAGCAACTGTTAGTCTAAAGATTTAAGTAGCTTTTCTTCATAATAGAACTCTCTACTGCACATTAATTTTACATATACATCAAATTTAAAATTTGGTGTTTTAATCCTTCATCAGTAGTTAATGATACAACTACAAAGTAATCTCGAACACTTTTGACTTGGTGGAGGGGTCCTGGGCAGGGAAAAGTAAACAGAAGACCTCAACTTGGGAAAGAATGTCAAATTTTTTTCAACAAAGATATTTTGTTTGAATTTCAAGCCATAAATTAGTAGAGTCCATGCTTTCTATGATTATTTAGTACCCGTGCCCGCGCGTTGCATTTTGACTTGATTAATCTGATTCTTCGATTTACATAATTTTTGATTTCCTTGCACCATGTGCAATCCTTGGCGTATCAATAAATTTTGGTTTTGCCGGAGTTGCCCTGGTCCTCCCTCCTGGGGGGGCCGAAGTGCTTACGTTGCTTCTTACGACAGAGCCTGGGTTTCTCGCGGTTTCTCCAGTAGAGCCCAGGCAGAAATGAGATCTAGCTTGAACCAAAGCGCTTGAAGAGACGCCCCGGAGACTCTTCAAGCGCTTTGGCTTGAACAGTCCCCAACGTTGCAAAAACTTTAGTCGGCAAATGAACTTCCCCAGCGTAACTTTCGTTACTTAAACTGTTCCGTTTGGGTATATAGGATTTTATGGTCACTTTTAAGCATATGGCAATGCTGCTAATAAGCTCTTTTTTAATGGGAGCCATAAAAATAGTCTGTTTCACTTTCTCAAATTTTTTCACAGTGACGAGTTAACCGAAATTAGCGACGAGTAAACGAGGGTTTAATAACATTGTTGTCTATGAGAGGTGGAAGGGCCTGAAGAAAAATGACGACTTAACCGGAGTGACGACTTAACGAGGTTTTACTGTATTGTGTAAATGAGATTTCTCAATGGAACACTTTTCCCCTTAGTTTGCACCTGCTGAAAAACGGAAGAAAGCCTACTGTCATGCTATGGCATGAATCTCATAATTTTTTGCAATTTTTGATCTGCACCGCGCTAAGAATAGAGAAATCTATTCTTAGCGAGGTGCAGAACACACGTTCTTAGGCGAAATGTACGCATCTCTCTCATTAACAATTGTCGATTCCGAACATAAGGGGTCGATCAAAAATTGAGAAAAATTATGAGATTCATGCCATAGCATGACACCTACTTCATTTAAAAAATAAGATGTGGAATTTTGAAGGTTTAGTTATTTCTGCTGGGCTACTTGACCCGTTTAACCAGCATAGCAGAAACCACTAAACATCCCTATAAAATGCCAATGCTAGGCTTGTTATTGATGAAATAAAAAGGTTTTTTTGACCGGATATATACGGCCTTGCACACTGAAGGGTAGGATTAAAGTGCTCTCTTATTTTAAAGTGGCACGAGTTCAATTCTAAATGTATGTTATACAGTGGAACCCCGTTTATACGACGTTCACGAGGCCGGGTCAAAACGCTGTATAAATGCGTAAGTAGCATAACTGAGACTCCTTTGAAAAAAAACGCCCTCTTCTCAACAGACATATACAAAATATATATACATTGCATTTATTTGAAAATACTCAAATAAATTCAATGTTTGATTGCATCTTGCGTTTTCACTGTCTACAGAGTATATACTCAACCCCCATAGCCCGGCCTCGGAGTAATTCAATGTGGTCCGGGATCTCAAACCCAATTTCGTAAAAATAAACTAGGCGACACATTTTTTTCCATAGGAGACATTTAAGTATTACGTAAGCAGATTTTCATACATTTTTGACCCCCCCCCCCTCGCAGCTTAGAATATTTCATATCTTCAAAAAGGGGTGGTTGATGACGTAAGCAACCTTCAAACCCCCCCCCCCCCGCGTCATCAAAAGTCAGCAAATGCGAAACCCCCTCTTCCCCCCCGATGCTGACATACTTGAATGACCCCATATCACATAAGTGACCCGCAGCGCTGCTCCAGATTACTTAGGTAACTCGTGGCATATTTACATATCACCGCGGCACAGTTCCAGAGTACTAAAGGAATTTCGGGTAAAATTTAAAGAATGCTTAAGTGAACAGCGTCAGTTTCAGATCACTGAAGTGAGCCGCAGCCTATTTACAAATCACAACGCACAGTTTTAGAGAACTTAGGGGATCCGCGGCATATTTGCAAATCACTTTGTGACCCGCACTCTTCTGAAGGTTGGGTCCTTCTCTTCTTGGCCTAGAGAAATTGCGTACATTTGATGGATATTACTAAAAATCTGATGAAGTAATACTTGAACGGTCCCTAAACGTCGTATTACTGAGCGACGTATAGACGAAGTTACACTGTATAAAGAGGAAAAAGCTTAGTCGGTTGACTTGCGAAAAAATGCATAAAATTACATCAAACAAGGAAAAAAGATTTCAATTTTCGATGCTTATGTCTGAAATACATTCGAATCTCAAGGGGACAGACACAGCAAAAAAAAAAAATTCGAATTATGTAATTCATCGCTATAGGAAAACTATACTTGCATAAAAATTCAAAAACTCTTGATAATTATGAAAAACGTATTGAATGCTATCACTTAATATGCTAACTTTCTCTTTGTTACACCAAGGGTTTATATAAAATGTAAATGATCGCGAAAACTATTTCATTTATAAATTTGTAATTTTCTTTTGGATAAACTCTTGAACATTGCACAAAATCTTCAAGATGATTTATAGAATGAAAAATGCGATATTTTAACTTCAACAGCCCTATTTTTTTCCATGTCCTTAACCTCTGCAACTATTAGAATATGTTTTTATCCTCTTCGTAAGAAGATTCACTTGTGAAATGTGACTTGATTTTCCATCAATGTCCAAGTTAACTTTTTTAAGTTAACATCCTTAAGTTAACTTTTTTTTTAGAGTTGAACACGAGTATGAACTTTGTGAGACATGGAAAAAAATGTTACACTGATACTCAAAAATTAAACGAACAATGATGCTAGAGAGACATGAATTGTAAACACGTTTTACCAGAACTGAATCAAAAAAACTGCGGATTATCCAAAACATTACAGTACAAATAATTTTAACGTTAAAATTGAATAAGGAACTCAAAGGGAATTCCTAAAATTTGAATTAACCAAGTTCACTTACCATAATAGAGGGGTTAAATTGGCTGCTTTGAAGCACTTCTCTTATTCCGGGGATTACACTATAAAAGTTTGATAAATGATCTTCTACAAAACTTGGGAAAAAACCCCACCACCAATAAGCCCACTGATTACACTTGCTCGAATGTAACCAATATGCTCATTGGTTGAATTTTTCTAGTTACATGAAAGAGCTATGTGTAATTCTATAGTACAATCCCAGCCTTATTAAGATACTTGTATCTTATATAAATGTGACTCAAAAAGTTTTCACCCCTCTTTTAAAAATGTAGGAAAAAATATGAGCAAAAGAATAATTTGACGAAAGTTTATTGTAAACTGCAACACATGCAATACTAAAGAACAAATTAGCACATACACATATTTACGTATCTAATAACAATTTCTAATCTTCATTAGAAACAATCTCAGACTTTTCTTTTCCAATGTTTAAACAAACAGAATAGGAATGTCTCATGTTCAGGTGGTTTCAGGACAAGAATACAAATGAAAAATAGAACAAAATGATAGTCTCATGAATAGTATTTTTCTTAAAACCAATATGGTAATAACATGAATATTACTAAAAGATATTTATAGGCAGGAGGAGAGCAATTTGGGATACTTAGCATGGGCTCAAGTTTAGAACATATAAATACAATCTTGGAGCGTTAAATGAGATTATGTTTAAAATTTTTACAAGAATATTAATCATAACTTCAAATCAAACAACCGGTTCACTAACCCTAATTTCTCTATAGTAAATTTTGCTTTCAAAATACTTCTTTCGACAAGTTATGCATTTGTGCTATACCCTATATCCCAAAGTATTTGATTTTAAATTTTGTCGTCGGAAATATTTCACTATAGTTATCATTCAAAAAGTTGAGCATGATTACTAAATGATCCCCAACGGAAATGTGTTTTTTAAAAACGTGACTATTCCCAGATTCACAAAATAACGATAGTTTGAGATCAAATAATATTTGCATTTCATACAGAAATTTTAAAGAGAGAAAAAAAGACCCATATCAGGGGTCTTCAACCTTCAGGACATTGTGGGCCAAATTAAACTTTCCATGAAGCCAGCGGGCTACCAAGTCATACAGTGGTATTCTCAATTATTAAACAGGGTTCCCCAAATTATTCAGCAATGATTTTTTACTCTGAATTCATTTCTTTCGTTGAATTTAAATTTTTTGTTATTTTCAAATAACTCTTCCTTTCATTAATTAATTCATTAATTTTTTTTCTTTATTAAACCTGAGACATGCTTGATCATTCTGAAAAATTTTTTCATTAATAATTTAAATTCTCATTATGAAAAATTTTTGCAAAATTTTTTTTCATGAGTTTTCTGAAATTTCTTTCAACAATTCTGTAAATATTTCTTTCATTAATTATAGATTTTCATCAATTATGATTTTTTTTTCAATAATTTTAAAATTATTTCCTTCATTAAGGTGTTTAACATTTCATTAAATTCTGTAACTATGTATGTCTTTTGGATGCAGAATTTGGCTGATCGAAATATGTAGCCAAAATGAAAACATAGGCCTCAAAAAAGTGTTTTGGCTCCGGGTTCCCTGAATTTGCTACAACAGCCTTTTTAATGTATCAAATTCACAGCATTACTATGGAATCTGGAAAGTATATCACAGAGAGTTCTAAATACAGCAGTACCGATTCCAGTGGCCAGAGCTCTATAGCATTATTTTTTTGGAATTTAATAATTTTTCTATGTAAAGTAGCTATTTCTAAAAATGGTCAGCAAGGAGACAGCCAACAGCTCTGAGGGCCACATTTGGCCCGCGGATTATGGGTTGAAGACCCCTGATGTATATGGTCTTCATAAATACAAAATTTTACGTTCTGATCATATGTATATTCATGATATGAAAAAATTTGGGAAAAAAGTCTAGTATTTAATAGAGTAGAGATAGATTAGGATTAAAATAATCTAATAACAATTACATGATTTCCAAACAATTCCAACTACTATATCACAACATATCGAAAATAATACTATCATCTCTACAGAGTCAACTTTTCCCCCCCCCCAATTCTATCGCAATGAAAAAATTCCAAGCTTCTCTCTTTATTCTTTCATGAATTTTCTCCTTTAAAGGTATTTTATTAGTCGAACGAACTTCAAAAGCATGCTTAAAAGCATAAACGCTAAGTAATTTAATTGATTATTACATTATCCTCAACACCTCTAGTCTTCTATAGTATATGTCATATTATTTTAGTTCCGACTCCGTAACCTAGTTATAAATCTATCTCATCAATGAATCTAAACATATAATGCACATTATAGGGCTATCATACTTTATTAGCAGCAAAGATGCTTATATTTTCCAACATAAGCTGCTGTAATTATCGATAAAAAGCATAAGCTGTGGCGGACACATGGACGAAAACAAATAATGGCGAGGAAAAAAATTAATACAATTTGCAAAATAAAAATATGCGGATTAGCAAAATATACATTACAAAGATTTCATCAAATTTAAGACTTCCTTGAATTCATAACACAAAAATGGACGTCTTGCTTTTTTTATATATCCCAAATATAATACTGTACATTCACATATCAACATTATTTTTCCCTTCTCAATGGTACTTGTGCTCTTCTGTTATATACATAAGTATAAATCTCTTGCTGTACAATAACTTGTGCTTTATTCGTTCCTTTGAAGAACGCAGAATCAAATCAAGAATACCAAAAAAACATTTTGGGAGTTTTTTTCTGGTATTTTTTAACATTTAAAATTTCTCAGTTAAAATACTCATATTGCATTCTTAATTTTCGAATTTGTCTCGTTTTTCTTATAACTTGATACATGTGAATAAAAGTATGTGCTACACGTGATTGAAGTTATTCTCATATAATGTGCACACACAGTAGAACCCTATATATCTCATTTATCATATCTAAAAATATAATGGCATATTCAAGACAATCTTTTCTTAAAAAAGAAAGCTTTGTGAACAATGTGTATTCCGTGTGTATTTAATGAAATGTGTGTAAATAATGAAAAATTAGAAGCAGTATTTAAGACAAATAACCACAGTGACATCCAGGAACCCGACATGTTTTGGTACCCCTGAATAACGCTGTCAAAGTTAAAAAATGAGAATGATGTTTCTGTTGACAAACTTCTACAATTGTGATTTACATATGTTACATCATACTTGGCTGCCATCTTGATCGGAGTGGCCAACTTCTTTCTGTTTGTGAACCAACATCGTGGGCAGCACAAGTGGTACCACTTTGATGTATAAGCCACACCATCATTTAAATTTATTTATTTACACAATATTGGTGACCTTGGGACCTATACAAAGGATGTGATCGAAAGTGACAAAGATACTGTTTTATGTTGGACAAAAAAATTGTGATGGGGGAGGGGGTGGGGAGTCAATAATAGATCTGGTTTGTTCCATTCACCCATGGTATGAGAAAAGAAGCTGTATTTAAAGCAGTCAGTAGAAGCGAAAACTTATTTTAAAGAAATGGTGGAGTCTTCTGGAGTGGTAGGATGGTTTGGCTAGGATACCAGAAGGTCATATCAATGTTGAGATGACCATGGAAAATCTTATATATTGGGGTTAATCGAGAATTGAGACAAAGAGTGGAGAGAGGAAGGAGATTAAGTTCGTTTAGGTTCAGACACAAAAATAAAGGTGACCAGCAGTCGTGGACAAATCAGGTGTATTTTGGATTGATTCAAGTTTGTCTATATTACTGGAGGTGTAGGTGAACCCAGATTTCAGCGACGTAGGAAAGAATATTCAAGAATAAGTAATTTATGAGTAACTCTCATGTGAACTGTTTTTGAGATATTGATAGGCATTTGCCATAATGAACACCAGTCAGCAATGGAAGCCAGGTTATGTAGGAGAAGTTCGTGATCAGACTCTTGGTGAATGATACGGTAAATTACACAGTCATCAGCAAAGAATCTAGTGGTGCAGTTGAAGGATTATAGGAGGACATTGATGTAAATTAAGAACAATAATGGGGAGAGGACCAATCCTTGATGGGTACCAGGCTTTACAGAGGTGGACGGGGAGTTATGATCTTTAAAATGGACAAACTGTTTTCAATTATTTTAGGAAAGCCTCCACCCATTCAAGTAATTGTACATTGAGGCCACGATTAGAGAGCTTAAGGAGAAGTTTATCATGGGGAACTTTATCATAAACTTTAGAGAAATTGAGGAAAATAATCAGTTTGTAAGTTATTAATTATTAAATTACTTTTTTCACTAGAAATGAGTAGTCAGGAAATCTATTGTTGGAACCGATAGCTCAAATAACAATCATAAATTTAATTTAATGCACGATACTTTTACCTTATCAAGGCCACATGTAGCCTGCATGCCAACTGTTGCAATCCGTCTTGACGATTATTTGCATATTATACATTATTTTTTTATCATTTATTTAGGGTTATAGACAGAGTACAAAATTTTTCTTCACTTCTATTCTGTAAAATTTTGATTTCCAATATCTACACTAGGGCCAATTATTAGGTGCACATTTCTTCAAATTTTTTGATACAGTCTCACAAAAAAAAAAGTTTAATTATGCTGAATAATATAAAATTTTTTTATTGGGGGTCTACCATCCATTTAACAACACAGATTAGAAACATCTAGATAACATTTAAATTGATAAATACATTGCAGATTAAAAACCATTTGAAAGCAGTGACTTATAATATACATTGCTCTTTTTTTTTATAATTGATTGCTGAAATAGTTACATATTAATGTGACAACCATCACTTCGTACTTTTAGTTTGTCTTCCCATAAAACTATTGGGTTTTTTTTCTCGTTCATATCGTACATGGCTTTGGCTCTATTTTTGTCCAATGAGAGATGTTGGATAATGGTAATTCAAATTCGAGCCAACCAAAATTTCCATTGGCTAGGTAACTTTTTTTTTAAACTCGCGTGTTTTTAACAAAAAATTTTAAACTTACAGTTGACTTTTGAAAAGGTTGTCAGTGCTATCTAAACGAACAAATATTAAAGAATCGGGAATGAAGTCAACATATTCCCATTCAATAAGGTTTCAAAAAAATCATGAAAATGTCCAAAATTATGAAATTTTTAGAAAAGAGGTTTGGCCGATCTGATGACTATAATAAAGACTAACAAATATAAATAGTTCAAAAGATGTTGGAATCACTTCCTTTCATCTCAGTATGAATGTACTATGTGCACAAGCATGTTTAATGTCATGTCAAACAACATGGAATGTTTCATCGAAAGCACAGAAGCAAATATTAGAGTGGCAAAAATGAGCATGTGTAAATGTATGTGGTAAAAGGAATAAACAATGATTTGGACAGGATCTGCAGCACCATTTGTTTCCAAACAAAAGTGTTTGTGATTGAGGTAGTCAATATTTTGTACAAATAATTACGCTTTGATATATATTTATATATCTTGCATGTTGTGATAAATGTATAGTTTAAGCATTCCAGTAAGAGGCAAAGCAAACTTCAATTCTGTTCCCTTCAACAAGACCAATGGAATTAGAAGTCCATAACATGAATGACCAATGGAATTAGAAGTCGATAACATAAATGGCCATGGGACAAAATATTGACTACCCTCATTAGTTAAGGACGAATGTGAACTTTTGCATTCTAATATTATAAACTATGTAACTAGAGAAATATAGCGTTTCTAAAATAGTGACTGTATCTATAAAATGCTCAAGAGAAACAACGTGATTTATATGCTACAACTTAGTGTGCTCTGTGCAAACAAAATTTCAACTGTTGAAGGGCTAAAACGAAAACAAAAATTACAATGACTATGACTAGACAGACAAAAAAGATATATCAATAAAAAAAGACTCTGATATAAGTCCAAAAAACTAAAATTAAAAGAAAATGGAATAAATTACTCTGCACGTAACAAAAAAAATCATCACTGAAAGCACTGACAGAACTTCTCAATCAGTCGGTTTTGAAAACTGGTTTGCCAACCCTGATACTCTGGAGTTTCTTCATAGTTTCTGGGACTTCCTCAAACGATACAGTATGACTTACATTTGGCCTGAAAAGGAAGAAAACATTATATGTATATTCAGTCAGTGTAACTTTTACAAGCAAACAAAACAGGGATGAATTGATAAGAAAATCAAATTCAGATCTCACCTTATGATTCCATCAGCAGCTTTTTCCATTATATCCATCAGAATATCTAGTATGTTTCGTTAAGAAATCAATTTATAATTTTTCCACAAAAATAGAAAGAGCCATAATTTCAATGTGTGAATGATCCATAGAGTAATTTAATCTACCGATGGAAATTTCGAAATATGGAAGGCAGATGGTAGCCCCAGCAAGAACACGGAACAAGTGCAATTCTGATAACATAAATGTTGTTAGAACTCTTGACAAGGAATTCTGAACTCAGTCCGAACTCTAATGTCAACTACATCTCTGCTTCCAAACCTATATCGTTCCAGTCTCCTCATGTGCCTGTGAAAAATCTGGGATTCCTATATACACTCCAATATTAAAAAGTTAGAATCAATTCGAAATAAATTACCTGCTTCATTTCAAATTTTTTGTTGGGGTCCTCCTCCATCTCTATTACTGAACATAAGAGCAACTCAACTCAATAGCTAACCGCATACTATCCACAGACATCTCTCTCGATTAACTTTTTCAAAATGTTCTATTTTTAAATATTGACACTGCTCATATCCTATATACTCTAGCCTTTACACTTTTCCAATATATATATATATATATATTTACCTATTTTTGCATAGACTGTTTCAAAAATTAAGTTTCTTTCCGATTTTATTTGTAACAGCTGTCAAATTTCTCCACTGCATTCTTTTGTATAGGCCTCAGAAAATCAATACTGAATAAATAAATATGTTAGGGCAACACATAAACTGAGAACACACATTCTGGCATGTACTAATCTGTTACAAATTTGGTAGAGGAATTTGTACGAGGTGCATTGTACATTTAATCTACAGAAGTTTCACTGCTTTGACAAAAATTCCATTTAATGCAAATGGTTTTAAGTCATGTTTCTGTAGGGAAAAAAATTCCTATTTTTCTACCTACTATTTTAAATATGGAAGGCTTTATTCCAACCTCACAGAAAAAAAAAAGTTGATACTGCGCAATGGTATATGATCTGCACTAAGTAATTCTAATTTTTTAAGCACATAATCTGTGGATCATAAGTAAAAAATGTGGTAACCAAATTGTTATTTGAAATAAAGGTGCAAGAAAACTAATTAAAAAGTATATTAGATATAAATTTGACAGATTCTCACATAATATTGATAATTCATAAAACCCTTGAATCTAAAATACAATGATATTCAAAAGGATACGTTGGTACTGCCCTTGCTGTGTTGATGATAAAGTCCAAGCATGTTCAAACAGAAAGCCAATGCTTGCACACTTCAGAAAGAGCAGTCTGGAATTAGCAGGATCAAGCTACAGCAAGAGAAAACCAATAATTAGAAAAATAAATTAAGATGTTGTAGCCGTCTTGAAAATATGAATAAATGTATGTTTGTGCGATTCAAATGATTACAACAGTAAAAAAAAATGAAGAAAAATGACTGTCAAAAAAGCTCTAAAGAGCTATTGCATTAAATTACATAATTTGAACCATAAGAAGTTGACCATATTTGAGTGAGAAAATACCATGATATAAGGGTGACCAAAGAAAGAAATCAGGGAAGTTCTCGTAAAATACAGTAGATACTCAATAATCCGACCGCGCGTTAATCCAGCATTTTCTTGCAGGTTCTTTTGTTCCATCACGGACCACTTTTACAGGCTAAAACATGCGCATAAACATGTTCCACAAATAAGCCAATAAGATAAAAATACGAAGATAAACAAGGAGAAAAAAACAAAACAGCATAGCTATTGTGTGTGTGGCCACAAAGAATTATACACTATATGGCCCCCATAAAGAGTGGCGTCAGCTCTTTGTGGATGTGGAGAAATGGGTAATGTCCGTGTGTGTCTCTGCATGGGTTTGTTGTTTAGAAGAAGACAATACTGAACAATATTCTGTATTGTAATCCACCCATAGTGTCAATACAGTTCAATCTTTGCTTTGATTTCCAAGATCCTTCATTCGTGATAGTGTCTTGTCTGCATCTGTATTGTTTCTCTTGTGAGTGCAATGTAATCGAAACAAAACCATAAAACATTAACTCCTGTTAAAAAAAGATAATTATAAAGCTTGAGAAAGGTGGGAAGCTGGTTGACTTTACCAAGGAATATACCCCCAGCGCAACACTTTTTTTTACAAATGGAACAATACAATTATCAGGTATAATTGTAATTTTATTTTTTTGTTACAGAAGAAATGTACAGATTCATTATGCAAACTAATTTCAGAAAATTTAAAATGTACACAACATTCTAAATTCATATTTAAAGTTCAATTCATTTTTGGCTTTACATGGCGTTTTGCTGATAAAAATCTGGCGCAATTCAAATTAAGTAATTTGAATATATTGTTTTCTCAAAGACCTTCCAAAATATATATAATTCAGTGCAGCCCCCGGTCTGATATGTGCCGGATTACAGAGAGTCTACTGTATCACTAATTTAAAACCAGTGATAAATCATAAACATAACTCCATTTTAAAAATTTGTATACGATGAATGTATACATAATAATAATTTAGAGATACCGTTAGTAATAAGAGGTAACCGTGTACCGTTAGTAATTTTGAATAATTTACAGAGAAAAACCAATTTTTGACGCACATTCCTAGTGTATACCGATCGAACTGCCCCCGGGAACAAGAAGTGAATAGGAGGGTAAAAACTTTTGTCAACAACATAAATTTGTTTGTTGACAATGAACTATAATTAAAATGTAAAATATTTGAACTTTAAATTGTTTATGAAGATTTAACTGGTATTGATTAACTTGAGCTGTAAATTCAACTTGAATGACTTGTGGCAGACGTGTCATATGGGGGTGGATCGGGGGGGGGGGAGGAGAGAGAGGAGACTGCTTTAAAAAATTCACTAGAAATGGCATGTATATATACAAATATACAAATATATATATATATATACTTTGCCCCCGTTCCCGGAAAAAGTTGAAATGATGGGCCTGATTTGTGGTGAAAATTTGTATTTCATATTTTTTTCCATTTTGTTGTACGTAAATTGGGATACACAAACAAAATCTGGGAATTGTACTGCATGGTACAACATACAGTGTGGCATGTGTTTTCTTTTTCTATACTTGAAGAAAACCAGCCTAAAATGCAAGATTACTGGACGGGCCAGACACTGGACTGGACAGTGCAAGACCGGATTATTGACAGTCTACTGCACACATAAATTTAAAAGGAAAATCTAACAATTAAGAAACAGATGAAAATCTAACTCACTGATTCTTAATGCTGGTTAAAAATCAACTTTGTTCAAGGTGGGGAAATTTTCTATGGTATATAGGTTATTTATTACATGTATAATTATTTAAAGGGTTGTGAGAATGTAATTTGAAGCCCACTGGGGATACAGGAATTGAAGTTGAAGTTCACTGGGAATGCAACCTAATGTAAAGGTAAAGAACTACTCATAGTTTCAAATATAGTTCCACAATAAATGCAAATGAACTGTAAAGTGTATACATACATATACACAGAACATTTTTTTAATCAGGAAGAATTAAGACTTTAAATAAAAAAACAATAAAAAGGCTTGCACTCGAGAAACACAAATGACTATAATAATACCTGCAGGTCTTCTTTGGAAGTAATCCAACGTCCGCCCACACTAAGAGCTGAGATTATCTCATGCTTGCTTGGGACAGGATGATAATAGTAATCATTCGCCAATCTCCTGTGTTCATTGTCAGCAAACAGAGTGACACCATTATCAATAATGAGATCAACACCAAGACCACCAGATTCTTCCATGCAGGCTGACCACACAAGCTCGCTGTTTCCATTTCTGTAATTGGTGCTGCAGTAAGGAATACTTTTTGTTCTCAGATCGATGATTAATGCCAACTGGCTGTCCATATCTGCTAGGTATTGTTTCTCCTCATCACTGCTCACAGTAGTTATTACCTGTGTTTGAGAAAGGCAAATAAGAAAATAAAAATAACTTCAATATGAAACTGAAATTTGAAAAGCTAGTTATATCTGTTCCGCAATAATAAAATTAACAACAGCATTCCAAATCAATATTTTAAAAAAATCCCAAATCAGTAACTAGCCTTGGCACCCCAATGATAAGCCAACTGAATGCACAAGCTGCCGAAAGCTGAAGCTCCATCCATGATCAACACGGTGTCTCCACTGCTCATTCTCCCCAGATAATGCAGTGCAGTGTAAGCACGTACTGCATCCCCTATACATGCAGCTGCATCCACGAAGCTGATCTCTTCTGGTTTCCTTGCTGCAAAGAAATAAATATTTGATTCATTTTGATTCTGCTCTGTATGTACACTTAGTTTCTACTAATATCACTTTATAATAGTATCAGAGCAGCAAACATTGATTAGATACTCAGACTCATGATGGCACCTTAAAACGAGAAAAGCTTATTTAAAAACAAAATTTATGATTACCTGATCGGTCATAATATATACTTATATAAAACAAGTTTCTTATAATAGAATGCTTATGAGAAAACTATTTGTCCACAGCCGATGCTGTAATGATAACTACACTGTATAATACGTTCAATGGTGGTCTTATGCAATCATATATAAAAGTTAAGCATCATTCCTGTTTATGTGAATACTCAGGGAAATCTGCATTGGAAAGGAAGGAAACACAATATGTTGGTGTAATAGGGTTATAGAAGAATAAAATGCAAAAATTTTTATTATCCAGAGAAAATGGTTGAAAGAGAAAGGTTCACAATATGAGGGCCAATTTTAGTGAGACTGAATGATTAAATTAATGTGATGCTAAAGTTTAATGCAGTGTGCAGTTTAATTTGGTGCCTCTAGTAGCCGTGCATGCTGCACAATGATTTCCCATACTACTGAAGAGGCTATTGACGAGTTGTGTGCTCAAAAGAGTTTCAAGCTTCACAGAGCAATTTTAAATTCAAGTTCGGAGCTTGGTGGGAAACCAACTTCAAAAGACCACCACTGTCTTGGCGGAGGGGTTCGAACCCAGGTCCTCCCGATGTGAGTCTGTCGCTATGACCACTTGACCACCACAGCGGCTGTCTGGCTGAACTCAGTGGCCTGAAAGAACGGTTCCTCTGATGGCATGAAGTTATTGCCTGAATATCACTCGCACTGAGCAGTTGTTACACTTGGCTGACCTGGTACTTATCAGGTAAAATCTCCAGTGGTTTGAAATCTCTGTCACAGTCTGGAGATACACACTAAGGTACATTCACAATTTTAGATACTTCAGTTTGGGATCGTCCGGATTCCAACATTCCAATGATTCGTCCCTTTACAAACATGTTCAGTTGGCATCTTTGTGACATCTTTCATCCTTATTCATTGTTAGCAATGCCCTATTCCACAGCAATTGCAAAATTTCAGCCAAAAATAGCCATGCTACTCGAGGCCATTTTATACTCATTTCAACATGCACCGGTGCTTTGTGCATGTCTGAGTTGCTTATACACAATGTTTCACCTGTCCCATGATTCTTCACAAGTATTTCGAATCATTGCATCCATGTTTATTTTTTTTGCATTTTATGAATTATGCCTAACTTCTGGACATGAGTGTACATATTTTAAAGAATTGAATGCTAGATTATTAAAAACAGTCTATATTTTGAACTGGGATGAACTTCTGATTATTATTTTTGTGCTTACATTATAGATTCCCCCATTTTTGGCATTCGCAAACATCTTTCCCATATTCTATGTGAATCCTATTACAATCAACTTTTATGCTTACATTACAAGATCCAAAGAATTTCTAAAATTGCTTGATAGAAAAGATATTCGAACCAAAATATTCACATTTCTGAATGAGTCCCCCCCCCCCAAACTTCATAAACAGAATAATATTCAAGAAGACAAGTACTCACTGACATCGAACTCATGCATTATCACAAAATCTGCACAACCAGAAAATCCATAATCAAGAGGAATAACACCTGAAAGACAATATATCACATAATTTTGATGATTGAAATGCATATCCTTATCATTTTCAAACCAACTTATGAACTATTTTCCCTAACTTTCAATGAACTACGATGGATACAATATTCACTTAAATTGTTTCGTTGTTTACAAAAAGGACCAAAAAAAAAAAAAAAAAAATTAATTTGGGAATGGAACTGTTTCTTATAACAAGAGCAAATATGTTAGTCCATCTGCAAGATATACAGGAAAAAAACTTTTCTCAGAGTATTACAATATAAATCTAATACAATGAATATGGCTTATAACCAGAATATTCCAATTTATTATGGGGAAATTTACAATACACCGTAAACGACAAGTTGATGTTAAAGATACAAAAACTAAATATCAAATAACGAGGTACTAAATTATGAAACAATTTGTATACCTAATATGGCAAATATTTTCCAAAAACATGCTTGTAACGTGTACTAAATATAAACAAATACTTCTCCTATGAACACGTTTTCCATCTCTCCAACCTGTCAATCAGTGGGTGGAGTTAGCTATTGTTCACATTTTGAGTTTTCAAAATAGAAGAGGAGAGAGAAAGTGTTTGAAATACAACTTTTTTCTCCTTTCCTTTGGGTGAGCGAACATTATAGTATTACTTGACAGAGCAAAAAAATTTAAATTTTCTGACAAAGAGAAGTCGTCAGTCATCCACGAAAAAGAATATTTTACATTGTTCTGCAACAAGCCCTCAGGTGGCTGAAAATGCGTGGTGAAAATTCTCAAAATAGTGTTTTCCTCATTTTTTGTAAAATTCTTCTGTAACAGCACTGATTATTCTGCGACTTAAGTCACAGTTTTCAGCACATTCTGCTTTGGGATCAGTCATAACTAGTATTTTTAGCAATTGAAGCTCTTGTTATAACAGACTTTTACTGTAACGTTTTTCAAACTGTATTTGATCATAATGGCGCGGCACAATAGTGTGTCACAAGGATCTGTAAGATTTGGGACCAAACATTTAAAATGACACCACCAATCAGCTTTAGTTATCAAATTTAAATGTTTCATCTCAGATCATAAACATACAGAACACACAACTGAACCGCATCTTATTAGAAACAAACTTTCTTCATCACAAGATGGAAAACATTAGGTTATAACTTGAGCCCGGATTATATGAACTAAAAAAAAACGGCAAAATATGCTCTAAAAATATACAAATATGTACTTAAAAATGCCAAAATATGCATTAAAAACCCAAAATAAGCTTTAAAAGAGTTGAAAAAAGTTAAAAAAAATTCCAAAATATATACCAAAAACGAGAAAATACGCATTAAAAAATCAACATGCAAAAAAATGCAGATATGATTTAACTCTAGAATACTAACTCTACATCTCAGAAACGTAGATGTATGGGCAGTTAAAATGTAGTTTTTATCAGATCATATTTTTATTAGTATTCCAGGGTTAAAAAAATTCTTTGATTTCATGCATTTATATCCATTAATGCTAAAAAAAGAGACCAAAATATGCAAATGCATATACACACAAATGCATTTGCATATAGGACTACCTAATCCAGGCTAAAGTTATAACAAAATAATGAAATCTTCAAAATACTGGATTCTTACCAACAACTTCATCGCCCGGTTTTAGGGTAGATACTGAATTCCCAACCTCACGAACAATACCAGAAATGTCTTTCCCAACACTCAGTCGTGATGAAGTGTCTCGTGAAACCAACTGCAACAACTAGAAATGAAATTTTCTTAGAAATTAAATTTGATACTGCAAATCGTAATTTAAAAATAAAGAATAGTAAATTGATTTGCGTATTACTGTGTGTGTGTGTCACTTCTTTTATGACAAAACATGCATCATTACTTCACATAAACCAGGCCAAAATAATTTTATACGTGTACATAATGCATAGTCAGCAACTTAAGAAATAGTGTAAACAATTTAAAAGCGAATTTTGCAAAAAACTCTCACATGTGTATACAAATTTATCATTATGGTAAAGATCAAAGCAATTAAAAAAAAAAATACAGCAATAGAAACTCAGACAAATTTTTTTTCAGGGGAAAAAAGATAAAATACAAATTGAAGAAAACAGATTTCCGTAGTATTGATAGTATCTCCCATAGCTCCGTAATTGAGTGCAGCCATCCGCAGAAACTACATAAGAAATTAAATTGTACAAATTAAAAGAAAAAAAAAGGGATTTAATTTTTTTTTAGGCCTCTATTAGCTTTAAAGCCTAAAAACCCTTGTAAAAGACTTTTTGAAATACATTAAATGCAAAACTTGGGCCTGTGAAAAGAACAAATGCGATCACTGAGAATATGAAAAAGTTGATGAAATTTAAAACTAATTACTTTATCATTTACAGCTGTCAGACCACATGCTTTCACTTGAATCAGAACCGAATATCGACTCAAAGCTGGTAGATTAGCCTGGAAAATAAAAACACTACATGAGCACATGATTTTTTTTTTTTTGATGAAAAATGATCGCGTATTCAAAAATTAATTTACGTTAAGGCTCATCATATTTCATATGAACATAAAAAACCAACTTGAAGATGACAAAATAACTGACTAGTGGTTGACAATTATTGACTCAATTTTCACATTTTATTTTTTTCGATTATTCGATACAGATCATCACTTTTTTATTCTGTTTTTTGCAGGACCAACGAATACCATACAGTATTTTTAATATGAAATTACACAGCACTCTACTTATCGACAGGTGCGTCGGAAGTGTTTCGAACCTGTGGGTGCTCATCTTGAGTTCCATGTAGGAAATTTCGATTTCTGAATCAATTCTGTGGGTGCTCGGACCTGTTTTAAAAACTTCCGTGGGTGCTCGAGCACCCACAGCACCCCCGGCTCCGACGCCACTGCTTATCGATAGTAAAAAATAAATAAAAAATTGTAAGGTTAGAGATGTAAAATTCTCGAGAATGATCTTTAGGAGAATATTCTTGAGATATAAAATTATTTATTATAATATATATCATATTATAATAAATAATCTCTATAAATAACTTGAGAATACCCTCATCAAGGAGAATATTCCCTGGAAGGACTATTATGCAGGGTCTTTATAATTAAAGTTCCACTTTGAAATGGCCACAAAAGGAAAACTACCGGACAAAATGTTATCAAACTTGGTAATAGTTTACAGGAGGTCATGGGATTCCATAAGAAAAAGTTAAAAAACTTACACCAGTGGGGAATGGCGCTGTATGCAATATTGTTAAATAAACAAAATAAGATATGAAGACATTGATTTAAAATTTTTTTTAATCGCTTCTAAAACAAGTTGTAAAGCACGTTCAATGTGGCATCCACCATTTTCTGAAAGCAAGTTAAATTGCATTACTGTGTTCTCAACAGTAGCTCTTAGCATATCAGGAGGAATGTTACGGACATGTCGGTGTATCACATTTTTCAATACCACAAAATTGTTTATGTTATCACCATAAGTGGCTTTGAGGTAACCCCAGAGATGTCTTCATGTCTTATTTCGTTTAACAATATGGCACACAGTGCATTCCCCACTGGTGGCGAGTTTTTGAAATTCATCTTCACATCAGCCAGCTGTTGAAAATCTTCGTACCACCAACATAGACAACAAAATACACCATTGTTCATGAGCAACATGGTGAAATACAATGGCAACAAAACAGGGACATTTATTTACCCAAGGTATGTAATTTTCACCTGCTTATACACATTAATATTCCCTCTCATGGTGCTGATAGATATAATTTTGAATTCAAAGCATTGTATTCATTCAAAACAAGTTAAACCATCAATGCATTTAACCTCATCTGGCCCTTGAAGGCAATTTACAAGTGTTAATTAGACTAATTGCGCAAGCTTTCTGTAGAGATGATCAACTATACTGTATTTTTTTTTTTCATTAAAACACTTTGCTTGTTGTTGAAAACATTTTTTTAACCACACAAATGATGGAATATGAAAATGCGTTTTTCATATAAAATTAAAAAGCACTAATATAAAATAGCCGCAGACTCAAATGACAAAGCCGCACAATTATTGAAAGAGGATCGTCCAGGGCCAGATTCCCGCATGGTATTTATTCAGATTCCCAAAACATTTAAACAAAATATACTTGACCTCTGTTGCAGGGCCCATGATTACTATATTAAGCCCGCCCCCCCCCCTCTTGTCATAATCAGGCGCCAAGATCTTACATTTTGTATTTTAAACAAATTCAGAGAATATCAATTTTTAGATCCATGGCTCTTTCATAGGCGGAGATAGACTTGGAAGTCGGTGGGGGGGCAAGATGGTGATGCCCAGGGCATCTTAAGAGCATCATGGGCACCGGGCCAAATGATTTTTTCTGAGGCCCTACCAGGCAAATTCTTGAAAATCTGAACAAGATCTCATTTTTTTGTGAGGTCCCTTTTTCTCTCGAGGCCCTCGGGGTGGGCCCATGCCTTAAGACGGCACTGATGTGATGTCAATTTATATACACACATATACATTAGGCTAGTTGACTTCACTTTTGACGCTAGGGGGGGGGGGTGCAATGCCCCCCAAGGGCCCTCTCCCCACATAGGGGGGCTGACAGGGCTCTAGCCCTGGGGCCCGGGACGGTAGTAATTTTTTTGCTTTTTCACGCTATAAATTAACAGCAGAAGGGGCCCGTTAAAAGTCTGACCGAGGGGCCCGCAAAAGATCCCAGCCTAGGGGCCCCGCTACAGGATGTGGGGGGCCATGGCGGAAACTGACAGGGCTTCAGTTTGTCGGCCCGGCTCTAAGTGAGGGGTGTTTAGCGGTCATCTCAATATTTCCCACTCTTCTTCAATTGACATTTCGAGGCCAATGTAGTCGGCATATACATGTTGGATATCCGAGAGAGAGAGAAATTAATAGCCCACATGGATTATAAATCGCTTCCACACATAGGCGAGGGCCGACAGTTCGTGGGGGGGAGGGGGCTGTTTAGCTGTCATTTCAATGTTTCTACTCTTTTCTACAACTGACATTTCGAGGCCATTATAGTCAGCGTACATGTTGATTAATCCGCGAATAAAATGTTTTAAGTCAACATGGATAATAAATCGCGATTTGTAAATGGTATTTACCCACCTCGTTCTCGACGACGAAATTTACGGAGTTTGTGGTGTTGCCCCCGCCGCACTCTTTGAAGATGCTCTTCATGCCCTTCACCGACATGTTGGTGTGTCTTTACCGCATAACGTCCATCGACAACTGCAACACGCACGCACGCATCCGATCCTCCTGCTCCGCCTCCTCCGGGGATTCCTCTGCCCTTGATCTTTTTGACCCGATCGCCGCGCTCATAGGAACACTCGTCGGGAAAGGGGGCGGTTGTTTTGTCGATGCGATCCAATCAAAATTTGCGACAGTTTTAGAAAGTCAATCCGTATGAATACAAAAGCTTACGTGATTGAGCGGCGTATCGACGCTGTCGTCAATAGCGCTGTCTGGTACGTTCGCAGCCGGGGAAGCTGCAGTAATCATTGCTGCCGCTGTGCGGTCGTGTGGGCATCGTGCTGGACCCCTCATCGTGAGGATCCGGGTTCGAATCCAACATAGTGGTGGTTGGCTGGATTTGGTTTCCTGCGGTTTTCCAACTTCCAGGCCGGTCTTCCGTTTGGAAAAGTCTCTCCGCAGAGAGCAGGCAGACCTTTAACATAATACTTGCATAACACGGAAGTCTAAGCAATGACAATTTTTTACTTCTAAATATGGAAGGCAGATGGCAGCACGCGGAAGAATATCAAACCAGCTCAACTGACAACACAAATACGGTAGGGCCATGCATATAAAAAAGATGCACTCACACAATACGTTCCGGCATAGGCATATAGATAATGGATAATCCTGGAGTATACAGGACGGAAGTCTTGTAATACTTGGGGCATAAAAGACGGGTATTAATAAGTCTTAGACAAGTAGCACAGACATCCATGGACACCAGTAACCGGCGGGCCATGTAACTGAAGTGTAGGCGCGGAACGTACATAGTTCATCCACGGATGGTAAATGAAATTGTAGAATCACGACTTTGACGTGATAAATTATCGCTATTTCTTTATCACGTTCGGAGTCATCTGATGTGGCCCCACGATCTCAAACCAAATTTTGAGAAAATGAAACAAGCAGGACGTTTACAGATCCCTTAAGTGATCCGCGGTGCAGTTCAACATCACTTATATGTCCCCGCAGCACATTTCCAGATCACTAAAGTGACCAGCAGATCATTTAACAGACGAGCGGAACGTTTCCCGTGCCGAGATCACTTACGTGACGTGGTGCAGTTCCAAATCACTCAAGCGATCCACGGCGCGTTTACAGATCATTTGAGTAACCTACGACACCGTTCCAGATCACTCAAGGCCATGGTACATTTACTGTTCATTCAAGTGGCTAGTAGTATATTTACAGATCATTTAACTAGTCTGTGACAAATTTTCAAACCATTGAAGTGGCCCGCACTCTCCTAAAATTTGAGCACCCTTGACTTAAGCAGTACCTTCAGGATTATTTCTACATATCGTCAAAGATCTCTACATTTCTAAACATCAAGGTAATGCTATCCAAATGCAATATTATTTCTACCGAATAGAGAAAACTGTTATGATTGAAATCATAACAGCGTGTTTCCTCTATACACTGCATACAAGTCCAAAATGAAAGGAATAATAAAAGCACTCGACTACGTCATAAATACGTCACAATTTATTGTAATTGTACATAAGTGTATATCGCGCCGTCATCATACACATCGCGAACAAATTGTTTTCAAGTGTCGTAAAAATGATGTCAGATGAGGTCCGTGGAAATCGTTGCCACATCGACGTCCAGTTCTTTGCTCCTGGGAAACGGGATTCACATCACCAGGTTCCGTCTAAGGGACTTGTGGCTTCGATGCGACGAGTCCTCCAAATTGTAGTTGGAGTTTTTCGGTGAAGCGAGTTCATAGAAAGAAAAATAAGAAAATATGTATTGAGAGAGAGGCAGAAAAATCTCCAAACTTCTTAACAATGGCTTGGATTAATTATTTCCTACAAAAAAATCTCTGTTCTTACCAATAATTTATATTTAAATTATCCTTAAAATAATAATTACAGTAAAGCCCCCTTCTTTGCGGACACCAGCGAGACAAAACCCTCAGCCGTAAAAGTGGGGTGACCGTTCATCAGAGGTTTGAAATGCATTATTCGAGGCAAATTATTGTATGACCGTGTAATAGGGTCAATAGGGATGACCAGAGGCGGCCCGACATGGAGAAAACATTGAAGGGCTGGAAGGCGCTGGTCGTATATACGGACTCGCAGGAGACGGAAGGTGAATTGCACTGTTTTTTCAGAAATTGTTGTGGGGGGGGCTCACCCCCCTTACAAAATTTACTGATGGGCGTCTCAAATTGCCTAATCCCCGAGGTTCCGGCGCCTATGGGAGTGGACGTTAATCAGAGGTTTTACTATACTTTAAAGGTATTTTTCAAGTTCTAGATAGTTACTTAGATCCTATAACAAGAATATCTATAATAATGTATTTTGTTCCACATCCCCCCTCCCCCTCTTCTTCAGAAATTTTCTTTCGCAACGCCACGAACTGGCTCAAATATTTCGCGGCTCGATGTGACAACTGCTTTGCGGTACTCATAATTCTCCCCCCGTTGTTTCTCCAGTGTCCTCGGGCACCCTCCTTCACCAAACCTGGCTATAGGCTATATCGCTTGACAGGTTTATCAGTCTGGTAAAGTACAGGTCTTCAGTCTGGGGGGGGGGGGGGTCAAGAAGTATTATTATTATTTGTTTCTTCACCACTATAAATTCCCTTAAAGGGGTCCGTGTAAAATATCTGTCCTGAGGCTTCTCAAAGATCACATCCTAAAGGCCTTGCTCAAAGTTGTGAGGGCCATATCTGCAATATCTGTACGCAGAGCACCGCAATGGAAGGGCTGCCAGAGGTAGACGACCGATTGTCCACAGAGGACCGCAACTAAATACTCTTTCAGCCATGCCAAGCATGCAATTATCCGCCCCCTTCCATGTAGTTATGTAATTTTAAATACGTCGTCAAAGGGATAGGTTGTTGCTCCTATACCCGCGTGTGCACTAGGCTTGGGGGGGGGGGAATGGTTGGTTCAAAACCCTATAGACTTGTAGACTTGTGGGTTCCTTCCTTGTCTTGGACAGAATCATTGGGGCCATGCCCTTTATACTTGCCTGTGTCCGGCCCTAATCGTCCCCGTACTGAAGAAAACCCATAGGATCGTATATTATACCTGTAATTATCCTATATTATACCCTAATTAGCCTGTATTGCCCCCCCCCCCCAGCAAACCATTCCATAGCATCCACGCCTCCAAGCATTTCCCACTTTGAGAAACACTGCTCTATATCTTGGATACCTCTCCAACTTGGATAGATTTTAACTGGAACCGTAGGTGTCTAACTTGGACAGGTTTTACCATGTGATGATGTTTCATGTGACATGCCTGTTGTGTTGATGTCGATGACTCTGGGTTTCGCGAACTACTCTGGGAAGTTTTACGCACTGTCGACATTCACTCGACCTCAGCTTATAAAGTGCTTAAGACTTGTCCGGGTGTGACTATAGAGTGACGAATTAATCCCTGCCGATTTCCATGCACTACGCCAAGTGAGTGAGTCTGCAACTTGACCCGTTCGTCCGCTACTCCCCATAAACCTCCCGTACAGAAAAATAGTACAGGACGGAGATAGCCAGCGGGCGGTACCGCCGAAGCGATAGTCGAACCCATATTGGTGACTACTTCGAGTTTTGCGGACTACTCTGAGAAGATTTACGCAATGAGCTACGTTCACTCGACCTCGGCTTATACGGCTTAATAAGACATTCCAGTGTGTGTCCGAGTGTATAAGTATAGATCTACTGATTATAAATATAGTAAAATTTGACACTACGCCAAGTAAGTGAGTCAGCCACTTGTCCCGTTTTTCGTTCGCTACTCTCCTGTGCAGGACTATACTGGAGGTCCTGCGAGTGGTTATCAGTGTGTCTCGAGTGATTGTGTGAACTTTGAATTCTTATAAAAGATTACATTTGAACTTTCCGAATGAGTGATGAGAGTTATAAGAAAATCGTGCCAAAAAGTAAAAAGGCACCGTAACCTCACGATAACGGATCAGAGAGACGTCTTAAGAGCATCATGGGCCCCGGGAAAAGAGATTCTTCTGGGGCCACAAGTGCTTGCCAACTAATTTCCATGCTTACTCTCGAAAATTTTAATCGAATCTCATTTTTAGGAAGCCCCCGGTGCTCTCAAGCCCCCCCCCCCCGGCCGTGCCCGGACAGGCCCATGCGTTAAGTTCACTGTAACGGACTTCCATGGGACTGAAATGTTCGGGGAGGTCGAATTGGTAGTGTCTGTTAGTAAGAAGACTGGAATACATAAAACCCTACTACATGGTACTTGGAAAAGTACCATTCAATGGGCGTGTAACAGAGGTGCCCAATATCGGAAGTGCCCGTTATTGGAAGAATCCTCTGTATTCTCACTACCACACAGATACCTAACGTTTATTTAATATTCTTTACGATATCGACTATAGCCAACAGCGGACAAAATTTCCATTCCCATTCCATCCGTTATCGTGAGGTTCTACTCCATTACACAGTCAGACATCGGTATTACGTCAACCCTGGGAACCAATGAAAATTTATTTATTAGCGGGCTGACTCTTGAGTAAAGTTCTAATTTGCTAATTAATGATGCAGGGCTCTTTAAGAAATGACGTTAAATACAGGGTGACGTAAAAAGTGATCAACGTTATACAGAGGTCGTACTGAAATCATATTAT